>NC_079515.1:18107062-18377709 GCF_000801105.2 Raphanus sativus
TTTTTATGAACTATACCGATTTTCAAGACCGGAGCCATCAACCACTCGGCCATCTCTCCGAAAGATAAGTTCTATTTTTTTTCTTTGCCAAATCGAGATATATGTTTTCTTTGTGTTTGGTCGTCTCCAAAAAAACAGAGCTTCTTCTTCGTTTCACTTAATCTCAACACCATGGCCATTTCTCTTGCTCAATTCTCTTAAATTGGAACACATAACTAACGAAATCGTCTTAAAATCATCATGTTTCGCAGAATCAATTGAAATTTTGAAGGTTGCACTGAAAGCCCCAATTCTCCACTCAAAGAACCCTAATTCACGGCTAAAACCAAGAAGAAGCTCTGTTTTTTTTTCCAAAGAGACCGTACCAACACATCTCATATTAAGATGATGGGAGGATCCTTGGAAACTGGTGTCGGATGTCATGTTTGATGATTATGATGAATTATATGAGAATTTAGTGACTTTTATGAGTTATGTTTACCGATCTTTGTTGTTTAACGAAGAAGCTCTGTTTTTTTTTAAACGTCCAAATACAAAGAATATGGCTCTGATTAGTAACCATTGCATAATCACGGAATCGCGGAAAAAATAGTTAAGTTGCAGAAAAAATTAGTTAAGCCCCAGAAAAAAATAAAATTTGTGGAATGATGGAATACATGTTAAATTAATAAAAATATTTATATGGTGTTTACTTTGTTATAAAGAAAAAAAATGTGAAAATAACTAAATTTATTAAAAATACTTTAGTTCTTATTGTAAATATTTAGTTTATCTTTCAATATGTTTTAATAATAGATTGATATTTTATAATATTACAAAAATTATAGTATAACTTTATTTACAACATAACTATTTTTCATTAGAAAATTATTGCTATTTATTAATATTTTAAAATGTTATTAGCATATAATTTAGTAATATGGAACTATTAATTTTGTAATTTTTCTATCTCTTGCTTTCACATGCAAATCATGATGATGATGATATATATATTTAGGTGTAAGAAAGCAGTAGGATTTAGTGAATGGTGTTACTCAAATGGTGAATGAAAATGCTTTTCACGAAGTTGGTTAAATATTTATAACTTTAAGGAGATGGCTTTACTTCATAATTCGGTGGTGGATAGTCTTGCATGTAACGCACAGAAGAAAACGGTCATTTGTTGTCCATATGGATATAGAGCTATCAGTTTAACTTTCAGAGTTTATATTAGTATGTTTAAATTGCTGACAAAGAGAGAAAAAAGAGAGTTTATACGCATTACTTCATATTCTTTTGTTAATATATTGGGTTTTTTTAAAAAAAAAATCCTCAATGTAGTTCTTTTTTGCAAATTAATCCATAAAATCAAAAAAATCCACAGATCAAATCTCAAAGTACCAGTCAAAGCGCAATATAAACCATTCGTATATTGATGATGTGGCAGCCGTTTACTTTTAACATAAATCAAAACTACGTCGTTTTGATATCAGCCATTAAACTAAAAATAGATGCATCCAACCCGGCATCTCAATTTGACCTTCAAGTTGAAAAAGACATACAACCTTGGCAAGAACGACGTTCTGCAGAATATATGACTCATGCTCTTTTAGGTTCTTTAAATTTTGTAGAGGGCGTAGCTACTGAGATCAATGCAGTCAATTACCTCTCCGAGAAGTTGGTTATCTACCTCTCATTTTATTCTAGGATTCTTCCTATTCGTGGATCATTTATGGCACATGGGAAGAGCTCGGGCAGCGGCACCAGGATTTGAAAAAGGAATTGATCGTGATTTTGAACTTGTTCTTTCTATGACTCCTCTTAACTAAAGTAGTAGTTAAAATAGGAAAGTAAAAATCGGGTCATAGTAAAAAGTCTTCTTTTAATTCAATCTCATTTTTTCTGGTCCGGCTATACTATCCAACCGAGCCATGCTCCTTTTTTATAATGCTAAGAAGTAAAAAAAGCCAATAAAGAAAAAAATCTATTCATCCAACAAAAGGAAGGAGAGAGAAAGAGAGAGAGAGAGAGAGAGAGAGAGAGAGAGAGAGAAAGAGAGAGAGAGAGAGAGAGAGAGAGAGAGAGAGAGAGAGAGAGAGAGAGAGAGAGGAGAGAGAGAGAGAGAGAGAGAGAGAGAGAGAGAGAGAGAGAGAGAGAGAGAGAGAGAGAGAGAGAGAGAGAGAGGAGAGAGAGAGAGAGAGAGAGAGAGAGAGAGAGAGAGAGAGAGAGAGAGAGAGAGAGAGAGAGAGAGAGAGGAGAGAGAGAGAGAGAGAGAGAGAGATTCGAACCCTCGATAGTTATTTTTATGAACTATACCGGTTTTTCAAGACCGGAGCCATCAACCACTCAGCCATCTCTCCGAAAGATAATTTCTATTTTATCATTTTTTTTGCTAAATCGAGACATATATTCTTTGTGTTTGGTTGTCTCCAAAAAACAGAGCTTCTTCTTTGTTTCACTTAATCTCAACTCCATGGCCATTTCTCTTAAATTGGAACACATAACTGACGAAATCGTCTTAAATCATCATGTTTCGCAGAATCAATTGAAATTTTGAAGGTTGCACTGAAAGCCCCAATTCTCCACTCAAAGAACCCTAATTCACGGCTAAAAACCAAGAAGAAGCTCTGTTTTTTTTTTCCAAAGAGACCGTACCAACACATCTCATATTAAGATGATGGGAGGATCCTTGGAAACTGGTGCCGGATGTCATGTTTGATGATTATGATGAATCATATGTGAGTTTAGTGACTTTTAGGAGTTATGTTTACCAATCTTTGTTGTTTAACAAGAAGCTCTGTTTTTTTTAAACAACGTCCAAATACAAAGAATATGGCCTGATGGTAACCATTGCGTAATCGCAGAATCGCGAAAAAAATAGTTAAGTTGCAGAAAAAATTAGTTAAGCCGCGGAAAAATAAAATTTGCGGACTGATGGAATACATGTTAAATTAATAATAATATTTATATGGTGTTTACTTTGTTATAAAGAAAAAAAATGTGAAAATAACTAAATTTATTAAAAATACTTTAGTTCTTATTGTAAATATTTAGTTTATCTTTCAATCTCTATAATATTATTTGAGAAGTCAGTTTCCTATGTGTCGCGCTCACGTTAACTCTTGTGATGGTTGATTACGAGCACACCTTTAATCAATTAAAAATATTAAAATTGATTTTCCTTTTTTAAATAATTTCTGTTAATTAGAAATTTCTTTTTAGTTAACATATATAGTTAAAACACCTTAAATTAAAAGACGAATTTAAAATAAGAGAATATATTTATATATAATGTGATTTCATTAAAAAAAGGAAAGTTAACAAAATAATTTTGATATTTAGAAAAATATATATTTCCTTTAAAACATAGCCTTAACCAATATAAAAATATTTCCAAAGTAATAAAAATAGTTTACTTAAAATTGATTAGATAAACCAATATACCTATAGTTAAATAATATATTTTTAATTGGTATTATTGAAATTGTTTATTCATTATTATAATATTTACTGAATATTAATATTTTATAATTAAAAAAACTTAAAATGTCTATAATTTTTTTACTTATATAAAATAATTTCTCAAGAAAAAATTAAAAGAACTGATATTTATTTTTAAAATGTTAATTGATATTTTTATGACAACTAATTTTATCACAAGCATATTTTGAACAAGAAATTACAAAAAATATTTTTAAATAATATATTCCTAAATTTTTTAATAAAATAAAATAATATATTTGCCACAATTAAAATTTTATGTTTTACTTAATATATAGTTTTGCTTTTTTTCCTTTTTCCCTTATATTTGTACAATCCAATATACCTATAATAAAAGTACATAAGAAATCTGAATTATTATATTCAAGAATATAATTAAGATTATTTAAAATAACTTTCAGTTTAATTTTATAAATCTTAAGTTATAATATTACTTAGAACTTACAAAATATTTTAATTATTATAAATACCAATATGCGTTTATGAGATTAAAATTTTTATCCGTTATTTTCTTTATGCAACTTTCTACTGATTATTTCTTTATTTTAAAATATTTTAAGAAAATAAAAAATAACAAATTGTTATAAATATTACAAAAAATATATTTACACATTTAAGATGAAAAACTGAATTTATGCGGTAAACAATCTAATTGGATTAATAAAAATAAAAATAATTATACTTTAATATAAAAGAATATATGTCATCCTATCCACAAAATGAGTAATTAGACTAATCAATTTTATTATATATAAAATCAAATAAAAATAAAGAACATATTATTTTATAGTAATGTTTATTTATTTTATACATATAAATTAAAGGATGCTTCAAACCATACCAATAAATAAAAATAAATTACTAACTAATTGTTACAGTTTATTTATTTTGTAAAACATATATATATATGAGATTTCAAAATATTATTGTTATATTTATTTATGTATTCTGAATAGACCAACACTTAAGTTTTTTTATTTTATTTTAAAAATATATATAATATTATTACTAAAATATAAGGGAAAAATCAATCCAAATTAAAATAAAAAATTATTCATAATTTTAATATATTTAGAACAAAAAATACCATGGTTAATTTGAAGAATTTGATGATATTTAATATACTAAAGTGATAATCAAACTAATCATATATTACATAACCAAAATCACACATCTAAGTAAAAAAATATGATATGATTTATATAAATTATAGAATAATCAAAATTAAAATTAAACTATACAAATTATTACAATATATTTACTTTACAAATATTTATACCCGTGCATGAGCACGGGAAAATCACCTAGTATGTTTTAATAATAGATTGACATTTTATAATATTACAAAAAATTATAGTATAACTTTATTTACAACATAACTATTTATCATTACAAATTTATTGCTATTTACTAATATTTTAAAATGTTATTAGCATATAATTTAGTAATATATATAAATTAAAGTATAAGAACATGATTAAATCATATGCTTTCATGCTTTTCATATATGAATCAGTACCAAGATGATGTATTTAGGTCTTGAAAGCAGGGCTTAGTGAATGACGTTTCTCAAATGGTGGATGACAATTCACCAAGTTGTCTCAATATTTATGACTTTAAGGAGATGGAATTTTTCACACTCTGGTTAATTTATGTTATCTCGTTCAGGTACATAGGCTTGTTGTCAACTGTATCTTAATTTAGTACACTAAAAACGAGAAACTAGTGTTTCTCTAGTTTTATAACATATAACATGATTAGATCATATGATCTCCTGCTTTTGTATGCAAATCACACTACAAGGATGATGATGTATTTAGGTCTAAGAAAGCAGCAGGCAGGAGGTTAGTGAAATGACGTTTTTGTTTTTCACTTGGGGGCCTTAGATGGTTCTTCTTGGTGATGACAATGACACTTGGCAAAGTAGAGAATGACATGGATTTCTCTTTGTGATGTTTAGTTGCATCAGCTTCCACTTGACTAAAGTGAATCACGTCTTAATGTGTAAGCATATCTTGTGGGCCTTATCATCCAATGATTTGTTTTTATCTTTCCTTGATTTTTCTTTATTTCTTTACTACTCTATGTTGTTCTGCCACACACTATAGCCTCCCACTTCTTCTTTTGGTGCAATTATTTTGTAGCTAACGATGTGAAGTATAACAGCCATTGCCTGAAAGCGAAAGCTTATTCCTTTAGCTATGTTGACATGATTATGCAGTTAGAAAGTCTGCTTTTTTCTTTTTCACGATAATGGGTTATAATTGATCGCACTCTTATCTTTGCCCATGCTTTTATGAAAAAGAAACAACAAACTACCGCTAGAGAACTTGAGATGACAATGAGAGCCACGGTCAGGTGTGTTTGCTTATGTCCTGTCGCTGTTCATCTAATTATCAGCAACTTGCTTTAATTATTCTTATCTGATAACACATATCATTGTTTTCACCAGTTGATGCACTTGCAGGTGACTAGTAAGGTAATAAAGAGTGGACCGAATGTTTTAAGGAACCCCACAAAGATACAACACTCATGTCCACAGGAGAGTGGACTTGAAAGTTCAGTCATTTTCGTTTCTCTATTTTGCAAATGGGAATGAGTATATACTTTGGCTTCCTTTTCTTATCTCATATAATATCATCTCACTGTTTTATTCTCGAACTTAGGAGTATAATTATCATCTAACGCCTAATACAAAAGAAAGTCGTCGGATATATATCTCGGATACTTAAGTAAAATCAACCAAAATTCGACGACTCAAATCTTTTTCTGATACTAATATTATTCCTTGGTAGCAGTGGGGCAAAATATTTATTCCTCTGGATGCATTCTTTACCTCAACTTCACTCGATGCAGTGCCATGTAGGCCATGAGCCGATAACCCACCAGCATAACTCCCATAACAAGCACGTCTATCCATAAATTGTTCAGTCCCATGGCTTTGATTCCTGGGAAGTCTCCAACTCTGCACCAGACCCCTTCTGAGCACTCGTAGTAGTCTTCATCAGTGTACTGAATACCCAAAAGCAGCTTGTAGCAGTAGTAGCTATAGCTTAGATACTTGAGCCATACGATGAAAGGAGGGATTTGCTGAACGTAATACCCTCCAGCTATGAGAAACACAAGTGTAGTAACAGATGCTAACGTTGTGGCTTGCTTGATGTTCATAAGGAGAGCACCGAATGCTAAACCAAGACCTTGAGCAACAAGGACGGAGTAGAGAACAACCAGTAGTGAGAGGATAAACGTTGTGGGGTCAGGTTTGAGCCCACCCATCCAGTAAATTATGAACACAAAAGCAGTTGGAAGGGCGAGTTCCAAGGGCAGGTCTCCAATGTTTCTTGCCATGAAATAGGAGGAAAGACGGTACATTCCGGATGACCTCTCCTTGATTAGCATTCTCTTCTCCTGGGGAAATGTGAAAACCGCGTTGTATAGCGGGTAGAACCCCCAAAAGACTGAGAAGAAGAAGAGTAAGGCAGTCTGCAATGTAGAATGACTGTTAGAACAGTAATAAAATATGTGATGGGAAGAAGAGTAGTGATGATCATTATTTATTATTTATAAATCGGAAGAAGAGCCTTACTCTATCCTGAATGTGAGATTTTGGAGTATGCCACCAGAGAAGGCCACCAAGGAAAGCCACACTGATGACTTGGAAAATCCTGAGCTTGTTGAAAGATTCAAATCTCCTCTCTCTGACCCCTCTTTGGAGCAATACAGTGAACTGGTACCACCAAGTTGTGCACCACTGTTCTGACTTGATACTTTTTGCTGCTCCATTTAAATAACAGATTATTTATTAGTCATGTAGAGGAGCAGAAGCAGAATAATACAAGAACTACTTTTAGAAAAAATATAACGAAAATTATTACCAGCAGCTTTGGTGTATTCATAGCTATGGGAATCTGCATTACAGAGTTCAGCTTTCAGTTTAGTAGATATGTTCTTCCCGTAAGCTGAAACAAGAGTTTCTTTCACTGTCTTTTGTTCTTGTTCTGACGTCTCCTTTTGAGAATCAGGTGGTATTCCTGTAGTTTACCAAATTTTGATGAATTAAAAAGGATTTATTTTTCATCATCTAGAAGCTTAAAGAGAAAGGTCTTTTACCGTTTGCAAGGTCAAGTAAAAGGTCAGCTGGGTTAACTGTCATGGAAGTGGAGAATCCAACAGAGCTGAAATATTCCATAGCAGAAGATGCCGGGCCATAATAAATAGGACTGCCTTCAGACAGCAAAACCACCTTGTCAAACATATGGTATATGCGGCTTGATGGCTGATGAATGGTGGTAACTACTGTCCTTCCCCCAGAAGCCAGGCGTTTTATTGTGGTCACGATGCGATGAGCAGTGGTCGAGTCAAGACCCGAAGTTGGTTCATCAAGAAGGAGCAAGCTAGGATTGATCAGCATTTCTTGACCGATGCTAACTCTTTTTTTCTCCCCTCCTGATATTCCTCTGAACAGTGGTCCTCCTATCATGCTGTTAGTACACCGAGTCAATCCGAGTTCAGAGATAACTCTGTCCACATGGTCAGCCTTCTCGTCTCTGGTCAAGCTGCTTGGTAGGCGTAGAAGTGCTGTAAAGAAGAGAGTCTCCCAAACCGTGAGGTGAGGGTAGAGGACATCATCCTGAGCAACAAACCCTGTTCTCCGCTTGATGCAACCAGAGAAAGGCTGACCGTTGTACATGACTTTGCCGGAGAAGGTTTTGGAGAGGCGGCCCCCGAGAGCTGAGAGAAGAGTGGTTTTGCCACTGCCTGATGGACCTAACATAGCTAGAATCTCTCCTGGACAAACCATACCCGTTATCCCATTCAGAATTGTCTTCTCTTTGCAGCTCCATGATCCTAAACACTGACCTGTCTGCTCTATCTTAACCTTGTACACAACCTCCTCAAACTGTACAACAACAAATAAATCAATGGAAAGCTATGTAAGAATTATATCTCTTCTTTTAACCAACTACCAAGCTAGAGGAAGAAGAGAAGAGAGAGTAATATTTATTTATGAGATATTTCTGTGCATGTAAAACTCCAAAACTCAGTAGAAATTTGAAAAAAAAAGTGAACAGAACTGATTCTCTTTTGAGAGTTAGAGAGAGAGAGAGAGAGACCTTGAGAGTTATGGGGTACATGGAAAGCTGGAGACCAGGTTGTGAATTGACTAGTACAGACTTTCTCTGTGTTTCTGACATATCTGTCAAACCTTGTACCATGGCTTCGCCATTTTCTTCAGGCCTTGGTGCTATGCAGTTCTGAGGCATGATGGTTCCGGAACTAGTTTTCCTTACTTGTCCTTGTAGTTGTAGCCGTTGTGATGCTCTTATGGAAAGTTCTTAATGGTGGTAAGAGTATCAAAGTAAACAACAAAGGTAAGAAAGATTAAAAAGTGAGTGTCTTTGGTAGTTTTCTTCTTGAACTCCCTCTAAGGGAACCCATGTGAGCACATGAATATATAGTAGTATGGGAAACACCCTTACACACATAGAATTAGTCATGTGTCTTGCAAGAAAGAGGAAGAGAGAGAGTAAGATTACAAAAAGAAAAAAAAAAGATTTCTTTACGATGTTGGCCGATCAATCGTCTGTGGTGGGTTCCCACCTTCTCTCTCTCCGGTTAGTTTATTCTAAAGCTAAATATTTTACCAAATATTTATACCTATCTCTTCCTTTGTTCTATTTATTCATGAGAATCTCACCTCTAATTCCATTTTTCTCTTAAGATAAATTAAATAAAGCAGCCTTTGGAGTTTTTGACTCTTGTGGATTCTAATATTTACAATTTTCACAATTTGCACAAAGTTTCTCTCTATTGAAATTTCATCTTTGTTAGGTTCTCCAAAACTTTTAACTATGACGTTTGGTTTCAGTTAATTTGGTTTTTGACTTTTGAATATAAAAATACAAAAACTGTTCAAATATTTATAAAATTTGATTTCACTTTCAGTTCAGTTCTTTTTATCAGTTTGGTTTGGTTAGAGTAACTTGAGAATCTGGAAAAAAAGATCTTAGTCCAATTTAGTTTGTTTTGATTCAGTTTTGGTTTCATTTTTCCGGATAATTTTGAGTAATTCCGATAAAATTATCAGTTAATTCTTATTTTTCAGATAACATACTAAATAATTTAGATTGTTCAGATGAAAATATTAGATTCGTCTTTTTTTAATTTATGGTAAAAATTCCCGAGACATATTCTTAACCGTTTGATGTGATTGCGGATAATCAGAATGACACATTTTTAAGCAAGTTCTGAAAAACGGAGCTCAAAGCATAAGAGTACTAGGTGCTTTAATTATTTAACCATATTTGGTAACTTCTTCAAGTTATTTCTTTCACAAAGATGATTTACATTTACATACAAAAAGTGGAAACTAAAAGGAAGAGACTTTGCGGCTTTTGCATTATACATGACCAATAATTATGCTCTCCACCATTTCAGAACTCAAAAATAGCTATACCACAACCAATCCAAGTGGGAAAGATCCTCTAAATCTTCAAAAGAGTAAAATATCTTTTGTAAGTTTTTCTATTAATATTTTGGTTATGTTATTTTAATATGTATATTTCACATGCCATCTCATATCATTTGTTATACTGCATTATCAAGCTCTAATGTGCTGGTGTTGTCTGCATGTGTAACACTTTATTTCCTCAAGAAATAATTTCTTCCTAAAGAAGCACATTACGCAGAAAAGTTTTTAGAGCTGGCGATCTGGTCATAGATACACTTCCTTCATTTGTCTATTAACCAAAACTCAAAATTCAATATTACGACAGTTTTATGTTAGTGTCCTAGTCTTTTGATTCTTCATATCTTGTAGGAGTGCATATCACCCATGAAAAAGGTTGTAGCATGCCTGTGACACAATACCAACCATTCACAAGATCAGATTCTTGTGATAGCTTGAGAATCTTATACTACTATTCTTGAATAATCACCAGAGATAAAATATGAAATAACTTGGATTTTGAAAATATGTCTGTCATATCCGGACGACTGGATCTAGTAGTTGGTAAGCTCGTTTTGATAGGAAGAATTATCTAGTGTCTGGTGAAAATATATGGATAGAGAGAGAGTCCCTTCGGGGACATCCCATAAAAAATATATGGATAGAGACATAGAATGATCAGGCTTAACCTCCAGTGAATTCCCCATCAACCAAATAAAAGACAGTATCTTCGCACGTTATTCTTCTTGTTATATCAACAGAATGAGTTACATTTTCAGACAAAAGTTGACGCTATAGGCATCTTTCCCAACGTCACATTACTATATCAATTTTTTTTTGGCATCACATTACTTTTTCAATTTTATTTTCTTTTTCTAACAAATTATTAGAAAACTCGAAGACCTTTGGTGCATTTAATTTCTAGATCGGGAGCAGTCTGAGGTAACTCATCATCCGTTAGAGGGGATGAATTGTCTTTTCCAACACAATTTGTTTCGAACCCTGATATTCTTTTTTGAATTATATAAGGTGTCCTGGTCTTACTGAAGTGACTCCAGACAAAACACATATTAACGGCTTACATTTTTGTTCACATGTTGGTTCCCTATCCATGGCAATGCCAAAATTTTAATTATTCAATGGCCAGAAATCGAATCCTATTAGTTTCATCGTAATAGACTTTGTCTTTAAGTTAATCACCACTGCACCATAAGCACCAAGCACCGGTTCAATCCGGATCCAAGAAGACTACCAAGAGCCAGCATCAACAGTAATATTAAAAATGAAATTCTGTTTCTATTGTTTTTTATGTCAATGATGTGTCGAAACTCGAAAGGAGCTTTGGAACGTTTTTTGTTAGGTAACCGAAATGGAAAATGTATAAACTATTATAATTATGTAAGATATTGCGTTGAATGTGATTCACTTGTTCTTCTTCTTTTTGCTATATGAAGGGTTGTTCAATTCAGATTTCAGTCCTAGACTCCTAGTTCAGTTTTTTGGTATTTAAGTTTATAAAATTATTTACTGTATTAAAATCATATTTAATTTGGTTTGCTTCGGATTTAAATATTATCAATTTTATTCTATTTTATACTAAAACTCATATTTGTATTTACCTTTATAATATTTTAACAATTTTAGTTTACATGATTAAAAATTAGATTTATTAAAACAGAAATATATTTAAAGTACTGTAAGTTTTACATAGATTTTTTATTTAACTTAAAATAAGTATTATAGCTTCATTAAATAAAATAAGAAAATTTAGTAATAGTAAATTATTTAAATAACTCATTTTAGCATAATATATTTATAACGCCCCGACCCGTCCACGGCTAATGGGTCACCCACACCTGCTCACTCGGCCCGTGGATCTCATTCCATCCGACGGTCGGTCGTTAATTTTCCAAGGCTCGAAATCATTGTTTACTGACCCTGCAATCACCATCCGACTTTTCTCCGTGTTTTGGCCTCACTTACACGGTATCGCGAATCACTTCCCGATAGGTCACCCATCTTTCCACTACTCCACCCCAAGCACACTTAACTCTAGAGTTCTAAACGGATGTGTGACGGAAAAAGTAAGTTAACTTTGGTGACATAGGTAGCCAAATTAATTCTCTTAAGTCTTTCCGTATATCACAACTCGGGATGTTACAATTCATCCCCTCTCAAAGAACGCAACGTCCTCGTTGCGTCCCACGACAGGTCTCAAGATGCCTCTCAGGTCAGAACTGAGACGGCTAACCAGCTCTGATACCACTTGTAACGCCCCGACCGCCCACGGCTAATGGGCCACCCACGTCCGCTCTCTCGGCCTGTGGGCTCCATCCCATCTGACGGTCGGTCGTTAATTTTCCAAGGCTCGAAATCATTGTTTACTGACCCTGCAATCACCACCCGACCTTTCCCCGTGTTTTGGTCTCACTTACACGGTATCGCGAATCACTTTCCGATAGGTCACCCATCCTTCCACTACTCCTGCCCAAGCACGCTTAACTCTAGAGTTCTAAACGGATGTGTGACGGAAAAGGTAAGTCAACTTTGGTGACATAGTAGCCAAATCAATTCTCTTAAGTTTTTCCGTATATCACAACTCGGGATGTTACAATATTTTTTCTAGGAATGTAACTTTCATTAATTTTCAAACATTTAGGTTACAAACAAGAGGAGAGTTTAACAAAACTCTACAAGCAAAAGAAAATAAACCACAAAACAAAGTTGTAGAGAGAGACGTCTATGTAAAATGACATCAAATTCAAAATAAAATACGAATGTTGAAACAAGGTTCAACAGCAGCGTCAAAAGCTTGAGATTTTAGTCATTTTGAATTATGATGTTAACACCCAATCCACACCTCAGAATATATATCACCGAACGAAATCCATTGTATCTTCAAGTTCTGAACGGACTGCTCCACAAGATCGCAAATCGGTTATGGAAATGGACAGACTCCGCCACATAAGTTAAGGAGGGAAGGCACTCATGAGAGAGGATGCATATGGTGATACCGTTCGCTCCTCAGAACAGAGAGTGATGACGGTGGTGGTCGTGATTGGTCTGGTGAACACGTTGGTACCTGAGAACATAAGGTACTCTTTGGACAATAGAAATATTGCAATGTGTACACGATGCCTTTGGTAAAAATCTATGTGGACCCACCAAAAAGACTGAATAGCCTCATTTCCAAGTGGCTGTGAAGCAATGATCAAGAGATGGGGGCCTTTGAGCCATATTGGGCTTTCTAACTCGAAAAGGAAATGGCTGAGACCCATCTCATGGTTAGAATTAATGGCTCGATCTTTGACGAACATAAAAACATGATAGCTGAAGAAACATGACGGCCGAGAGTGCAAGAGGCTACAGATGAGCATGATGGTAGTGAAAACCTCACTTCTGGTGTGCTATGTATAGCTGGCGTCAGAGAGGTGCATGTAATTCGAGGAGAAGCCTCCCCAAGAGTTAACCTAACCTAGATTCACGAAGGAGACCGGTGGCGGTACATGATTTCAGGTCGATGAGGTTCTGGATCTAGAGACCGCGTTATATGTGGAGCCCCATAAACACCAGTGTTCAAGACGTTGGAGGATATCGATGGAAGATGTACTTGTGGTAGGGTGGGAGGCGGAAGTCGAAGAGGGGCTTTGAGCTGGAGAGACACAGTAAGAGAGAGAAGGAGGTTAAGGCTCATAGATCTGAAGGTCCGGTATTTGTGAGACGATGGGCAAAGGAAGCAAGAGTGACATATTTTCCGGGAGCTCCCAGTATGTTTTACAGTTCCTGTGAGATTCCACCGACACACTAAGATCCTACATAAGAGCTCAGACCGTAATGAGATCACAAACGAACAGGAGAAAAAACAAAAACCTAAAATGAAAAATCAAAAAGAGAGAAATCTCTGAAAAGGAAACAAAGCAGCGAAAGTGGAAATCAATGCCGGTGAGAAGTGACTCCGCCAGCACACAAAGACAACACATATACGGCTCCTCAATCATAGTGTTTGGGAGATTTTGAAATTAGGCTAAACCCCAAAGTTGGTTTTTAAACAAATATCTATCAAGAAACTTTTTTAGCTTAAAACAAAATAGTAAATTATTTTAGCATTATAAATATCAAGATTATATCAACAAAATAAAGTGTGTATATACTATCAATGATATATATTATATAATTTACATATAAAAATATTACTAAACTTTAAATAATAGGTTTATTCAGTTTGATCAGTTTATATACTAAATCATCTTCATATATTGTGGTCTTCAAAAATAAAATCGATAGTTGATTATATATAGTATTGACAAAGTCAAAACAACTTCTATTTCCGTTCAGTTTGATTTTAATTGTCTGGTTTTATTAAATTGAAGACCCTTGAGTATCTTTCTTTCACTTCCCTTGATACACTCGTATTTGCACATGTTTCGTGTAAAAGTTTTCTTATTAGTTGAGGATGCAGTCATTTTTAATCGAATTTCATGATAGTAAGGTCAAATAAACATCTTTTTTTTTCTCTAAATGAAGACACATCTCTCGAACACTATTTCCGAAGTGATTTACTTAGATTTCTTCACTACTTTCATTCTCAAGAAAAAAATGACATGTTTTATTACAAAATGTGACAAAACATACCCTTTTATGATATGCATTATTGTCTTTATAAATATTTATATTTTTGTAAAAATACATTATCTTTCTCTCTCTAAACAAACTCCTCTCCCTTCTCTCTTCTAAGCTCTTTCATTAATTCCGTCTGATCACCGGTTCCGGCTGCTTCCATAGAGCCAGAGTCGGGTATATTTTGTTTAGTCTGTGTGCTTAATCGGTGTTGTTGCATGTGGTGTTGTTGCATTCGGATTTTGAAACTAAATTATGTAGATCGTGGTTGATCTGTTTCACATCGATCAGATTTTAGCTTGGCTTGCGGTGGAGATCCCCGATTTTCCAATTATTTGGGTGGTGTCTGTTTTTCTAAGTATGCATGTTCGGTTTCCTTCTTGTTGGCTCTTAGGCTTCACAGTTTCTCGATCCTTATTCCATCTTGATTATCAAGGCTGATTCTGGCAGCTGTGAGGTGACTCCCTCCCTGCCTTTATAACCTAGAGGATTGATTGAGCCTCATCTATCTCGTGCTTTTTATGTGACGAATTTATGTGGCTGGATTTGACTTTCGCCGTTTCCGGTTACAGACTACGAAAATTCATGTTCTATTTCTCCGGGATTTGAAGCTTATTCTTAACCAGCCTGCACTATTCACTATGGGAGGTTTCTGTTTCCTATTATCTTCATCAAGAGCCGTATGGAGTTTAGGATGCATGCTGCTTAGGAACTTTCGTCCTTGTTTTTGCTTTTTGCAAGCTTTAGTTTGATTTTTAGTTTCAAAATCGTCATTTATTACTTCCAGGGATTGAATATCATCCACTGGCTATGGACTCCGGGGATTCATGTGAACTCGTCGGCTTTGGGTTTGATCTTGTGTTTGGTTAAAAGTTTTATGTTCCTGTGTATTTGTTTAATATGAATATAATTTTGAGAGATTTACACTCTAAGTCACTTATTGACTTTAAGCATCACTCTAGATCATTTTTCTCTACTAAGACACTTTCTTGCAACTAGAGGCCCAACTAGTTTCCGTTGGTTAGCGTGTGCAATAAAGTCTGGTTACGATTTCGAAATTCAAATCACAATGGCCTTTTCGGTTTCTCTTTTAATAATAAAAAACTGAAAGCGGTGAGATATTTTCAGTTTCCCTCCCCTCTCTCATCGATATTCCCATTATCAGAGAAGGATATCCGATTTGACCGACGATACACCGATAACCTTCCGATCATGGCTTGTTTTCCGATTACAGTAAGCGATGAGGAGAAGCGCTCGCTTTCCTGGCAAAGGTCCGTCGGACTGTCACTTTTTCTCCCATCTTCTCCTCTTATTGATTAGCTTTAGCATTAGGGTTCCGTCCTTCGTTTTACACTGTTGTTTTGTGTAATCACACATATCCCGGTTGTTTACTGTCGCTTTCCCGTTTTTGTTGTGCTTGTAATTTGCAGATTCAGAGAATAATGGTGGACCGGAAGAGATGCCGGAGTTTCGCCGGCGACCGGGCAAAGAACAAGTTGTTGGTGAGCGGTTTGAAAACTTTTTGTTGGGTTGGATTCGTTCGGTTCGCAGACCCACATCTCTAATGTTTTTTTTTGTTTGTGATTGTAAAGGGGATAGCAGCCCTCTGTTGTGTCCCGACGAGCGCCTACCCAAACGTTTGTTTGAGACCGATAGATTCCCGAGCCGGAGGTATTGATGACGCAGGTCTTTTTTGTTTTTTTTGTTATACTTTTGTAAGTTTTTTTTGGACGAGCTAAATTGCATTTGTAGTGTTGGGTTTGCCCTAGGGTGTGTACGTATACATGCGTTGTGTTTGCCTGTACTGCCATTTTTAAACCTGTTTTTCTGTGTACAACTGGTATCTATTGCGGGGTGGGGTAGCTGTACAAGCAGAGTTGTTGTACACGCGGACTGCGTTGTTGGTGCTAATCCTGTGTACAGAGGCTGTGATTTGTTGCACACGCGGAGCTCGAAATTTGTTTGATTGCTTAGCGCAGATTCTTTTTCCATGTACTGTGTTTTTTGGATAGGGGTGTGTACAATACTAACGTGTTTTGTTTTGTTTTACTTATTAGCTAATGGTGGAGCCGATGGTGGAGGTACCTGGGGAGATGCCAGAAGGCTGGGGTGTTTGGGATGATGAAATTGCTGACCGTACGGTGGCTTACATGGTTGGGCGTTTGTCTGGTGGACAACAATTTCTCAAGAGTGCTTGGAGGGGAGGTGATGCGCAAGAAGATATTTACAACCACGAGGATGCTAAAGCATTGAGGAAGAGGAAGAGGGAGGCTGGTGCGGCTAAAACTGGAGTTATTGCTGAGCCTTTGTTGAAGCAAAGGAGATTGAGCGCCTATTTCCGGAAGCCTACCCTGGTTGACAACGTGAGTAATGCAGAGGTTGTTAGTAGGCTGGTGGCCCTGGAAAAGACGGTAACTTGGCTGAAAAGGAAGCTGTCTAAGCGTAGGAGGTTAGGGTTAACTCCCAGGAAAGAGTTGTTGCGCAGTGGGAAAAATTTGAGGAGGAAGGAGACTGGGATATCGAAGGGGAGAAAGTCGGAGGATGTGTCTGAAGATGACAGACGAACAGGTGGGTGACCCTGATGATGTTGGACCGGAATATAGGGGGGAGGGGGATACTGATGATGAAGGCGACGGCTCGGGTGAACGAGACGATGGGCGCAGGGTGAGTGATGATGATTTTATGGAAGAAGATGGGGGCAACGATGGGAACAAGGCTAATGAACGGACTCCACCTCCTGAGATTGACAACGATGTCAACTATGAATATGGAGGTGGTAGTGAGAAGGTGAATGAGGATAGTCCTGTCTCTGGCGAAGCTAGTGAAAGTGAGAATGAGGTCGCGGAAACAGAGGAATCAGGTGGGGGCGACATGGCGGGAGCTGGTGGTGTGGATAGTAGCAGTTCCTCTGCAGAACCACCACCTGTCCTCGTACCTTTAGCTGAAGGTGACGGTGTTCCTTTGCAGTGGGTGGAGAAAGGGGCAACGGGGTTAGATGGCACTGTCCTTTACCGGGCTACAACTAGCCAGACATATTATGTTGCTGATCAAGAGGTTAGTCATTTTTTGGTTTTTGTTGTTCTGTTCTGCAAGTGGTTAATACCCCTTTGATGTACAGGGTGATGATGGTTCAGGGGCTGTGAAGAAAGATGAACAAGTTTCGAAAAGTGAGGCAGTAGATGGTGACGAGGTAAGTAACATGTGTTCCAATTGTATTTGTGTTAACCATGATTGACCTTTTCGTTGTCTTGAAAACACAGTAGGAAACAAGCAGGTTGGATGAGCTTATTGGCAACATTGTGACTCAAGGGTGTGGGACAGAGGTTGTGTTGGATCACGAAGGTGAAAAAAATGAGCCCGAGCTAGAGAAAGCAGAGGCTGCTAAGGCAAGTTTTCTGTGATGGATGTACAGATGAAAATGTCTGTACATGAGTGCTATTTGGAAAAAATGTACACGTGTTCAGAGGCTACACGCCTCGTTGTACATGTACACGTGTTCAGAGGCTACGCGCCTCGTTGTAGATGTGTTTAAACTTTTGAACTTTTTTTGGTTTTTTTTTTGGCTTTGTAGGAGGTGAATGATATGCCTGCTCATGTACGTGAAGAGGGTTGTGGTGGCGAGGATGCTGCAGTGGAGGAGGTAGTTGTACATATTTTTTTTAGTGATACGTGTCCTTTGTACATGGGTCCTTTGTACATGGCTGATGAAGTTAATATGAATAGGTTGGTGGTGGGGCAGTTGGGCCCGATGGCCTGAAAAACGTACTGGATGATAAGGCAGTTACCTGTATTAGTGATTCTCCATCTAAACTCAGTGCCAGGCATAAGCCGGTTGAGGCTGAAGCTGATCTTGCCGCATTGCTCCTAGCGAAGGAACCCTTCAGGCTGGAGAAGATTGTGCCTCTCGAACTTGACCCGGACTATGTTTTTTTCGAGCAAGTTTTGCTGTCTGGTCCGAAAGTGTAAGTTGTTTTTTTTAATTTGTTTTTTGGCTTGTGCTCCCCAAAGGATTTGAAGTAAACATCTTTGGTTTGGCAGAACGCACATGGGGCTTCCTGTATGTGATATGGACAACCAGTTTTTCTTGGACCTTGCTGCTCCACAGAAGTGGGTTACAAGCAAGGTATGTTATGTGTTTGATAAGGTTTCAGTTAATGTGTTTGATGTGTTTTTGCTTTTGAGTAAAGCATGTGTTATTGTATATGTGCAGCACATGGAAGTGTTGATGTATTATGTTGGGGAGAGACATGCTGAGTTGTTTAAGTTGAGGAGAGTTATGTTCGTTGCTCCTTGGTTCATGGAACAGCTTGGTGGAAAGGCTGAGGCGTTTGCTTCATCGCGGTATAAGGGGCGTGTATTTTCAGATAGGAAGCTTGCAGGGTATCTGACTAGGGTGGGGCAGAAACTGGGTGTGGATGTGGATGAGGTTTTTGCACCTATGATTTGGGGGGCAAATCACTGGGTAGGTTTGCGCATAAGCATAACGGGTTGGAATGTGTTGGTGTATGACCCAGACCGAAGCCTCAGGAAGATGGAAGAAGTGATGTCCCTGATGACCCCAATTGCGCAGATGTTACCTTATGTTGTCCGAAAAGTTTGTGGAGCTGGATATCTGAAGGCACACGGGCTTGAACCGTTCAGTGTTTCTTTGATGGCTGATGGGTACCAGAATACCCGTAGTGGGGATTGTGGGCCAGTGGCAGTAAAGTTCATGGAGTTGGCAGCCACTGGTGTGGAGGAACCGGATGTTGAGGATATAACAGATGGGGCGGTTGACTGTTTTAGGAAGCAATGGGCAATGGATCTGTACAAGGATTGGATTGTGCCGTTGTACATTTGTGGGGATGGAGAGCAGGAGGATGGCGGTGCTTAGGCTCTTCGGAGTTTAGTTTATGTGTTTTGTTGTCTGATTTCTAGGATGCATTAACCTTTTGTTTCTGATGTATAATTTCGTGGTTGTTGACTTATTGTTTTCCTAAGGTAATCTAACTAACGGGAAGGATGTTAAACTTATAATCAACTTTGATTTTCTGGTTGTTCATTGATGCTGTTAGATGTGGTTTATTTTGATGTTTAACTTAGTGTTGAACAGTAGTCATGAAAGTTGATCGAGTGTTTAGTGTGTAGAGAATTAGATTATTAAGATGAAGTGAGTGTACATGTTTTTGGAAAATGAGTAGGGGAGCAGATGAAGTGGTTAAGAGTGCGAAACCGAGGTTCATTGTACAAGTGTACGACTATCAATGGTAAAAGGTTTTGTTTATGACTCGCTGAACTTGTGTACTGGGAGAAAGCGTGTACGAGAATAGTTGTATCAGTAAAGAATTGGTCTTGGAAAAAGTTAGTGGATAGTTTTGTTCATTACAATGAACAAGCATATAGTAGCGTACAAAAGATACAGAAACATAGATGGGTTCCGACTCTAAACGAACATACAAAATGGAGAGTCGTAACGTACAAAAGATACAAATTACAAGGGAAACGAACTTAGAGGATGAACTTATAGACGAAGCCCAAGAAGAGTGTGCAGAGGAGCAGGTTTTTCAGACATTTCAGATCTGTTTTGAGGCCTTCAAGTTGGTCTTTTGTTTCCTCCACATCATGATGGCAACGCTGGATAGTGGTAGCGTGGGCCATATTTTTTTGAATGAGGTTTTGAACTTCGGTCTGAAGCACCTCCAGATCCTTTGCGTGTCCGAGAGCCTCCTGTTCAAACTCATCGAAACGATCCTTGATGTCCTCAATTTCCTCGACCATAGATTCGTCCGTCCACTTGAATAGATGTTGTGGATTGTTCTGTATGGTTAGGAATACGTAAGATAATAGATTGGGACATGGTGTTCCTACAAAATAACCGTAAACGCATATTCAGAGTACCTCGTTTCCATAGGGACAGCTGTGGAAAAGTCGACCGGGGTTTGCGATTGTTTTGGAGGTGCGGAATGAGACCCGTGAACCACAGGGACAGTGTGTTGGGAAACCACGGTGGCTCTTAACCATTTTTGTTTTTGATTTTTGTACCTGGGGAGAAATTGAGAAGTTTGAACCCTAATCGTGTCTGAGCTGGTGTCTAAACGAGTTTCTATACTGAAGTTGGAGATGAATATGGAGTTGGTAAACGACGACGTTATAATTTATGTTGTTGGGCCTTTATATTTTATTGGGCCTTAGTCGAAGACCTTGGAGTACAAGAGGAAGGTTGTACATGTGGATTGATGGGGTTAGGAAAACTGTTTGTACTGTTTAGTGATGTTATTATCTGTACAGATGTGCAAGGGTATAAATAATACAACCATTCATTGAACATTCACCCAAACAAAATAACTTCAGAATTAGCCATATGTTATGGAAAATAGTTTTACAAAGGCTTTTAGTGCCACCCAAAAAGAAACAGGCACTGCATGCTGGTTTTGTTTATCCAGATTGCTATCCAAGAGAAGCCTTACAAGTTCAAAATGTAGTAGTGTTAAAGAAAATAGTAGAGACAAGGTGAATTTATTATCCAAAAGGTACATCTGTTGGATATAAGATTCACCACAAGTCAGATAGGGCAAACACAGCGAGTCCTATTATGGCCAGTACCACCGCAGCGGGTACACTTGTTGGGAACAGTTTTTGTTTTCTTCACAGGCTGTGCAATTTGCAAGAAGAAGTTACATTAAAACATGATAAAACTAGTTGTGAAATTGAAGTGAGAGATATAGTTACCGGTATCTCTCCAGTAGACGGGATGCGCCCTTCACGAGGGCGACCAGAAGGGCGGCAAGTTCTCGGAGGGCCTATAGGAAGATCTGAAAGAGCTGGAGGGATGGAGAATTCACCAATGTCTGCCTCGGGGTAAATCACACCTGCATATGTGTCTATCCAGTGTTGAGTCTTGTAGTAGTCTCCAATTAAGCCGGTGTAGGAGAGTCCAACTGAGTCTGCAGCCATGAGTGCATGACCGCAAGGTATCTTCAGCTTCTGGAAGACCTGACATGTGCAGGCCTTAATATCTAGGTGGACAGTGTTGCCATGGCCAAAAAGACCCCTCACAGAGAAGCTCCACTCTCTAGATGTGGAGATTTTGCTGCAGATTTAGTCCTCCTGGCAGAGAACCAGCGGGTAAGCATTCGCTGTATGAACATGAACATCTCAACAATTGGTGAAGATCTGGATTTTGAGATTGCATTGTTCAGCTGCTCTGCGACGTTGCTGGTCATGAGATTGTACCGGTTTCCAGGGAAGTAGGTGCGAGACCATTTTGAGGTGCGGATATCTTCCAGGTATTTGAAGCAGGGTAGATTGGCCATCTTGATTTTGTCAAATTTGGCATCAAAATCAGCACGGTGGAACTGGAAAGCAGCCTCGCAAACCAACTTAGCAAGGCCCTTGCTTTTGTAGCGGGAGACAACGTTTCTCATAATGTGAACTATGCAGGCACCGTGATGTGCCTTGGGAAATGTCTGACTTATGGCTGAGATGATGAAGACATGGCGGTCAGAGATAATTGTAAGCGTGCTAGAATCAGCAATAATTCTTTCAACCTTGGAGAGGAACCAGGTCCAGGCGTCATGGGTCTCTCCATCTACAACAGCAAAAGCTAGAGGGAAGACCTGGAAGTTGCCATCTTGACCACTAGCAGTAAGTAGTGTCCCTTTATATTTGCCAGACAAGTGAGTACCGTCAATAATCAAGACGGGACGGAGGCGACGAAAACCTTGGATAGAAGCTCCAAAGGCCAGGAATGCATACAGGAAACGAGTGTCTCCGTTTTCGTCAACTTCGGTTTGAAGATCAGTGATGGTCCCGGGATTAGTTGCCTTGAGCCTCTCGAAATAATCTGCAATGTTGAGGTAAGAGTCCTCTGCATTCCCATGTGTCATGTCTATTGCAATGCCTTTTGCCCGATGACATTTCATGTAAGAAGCAGAGACACGCAGATCTTCAAAAACAAGCCGCTGAAGCTGAATGGATTTGGGTGCATCAGTATGTTCTCCATATTTTGAGCAGTAGATATGTGCTAAAACCTTAGCAGTAGCACGCCTTTTGTAAAGCCTACGGGTTTCCCAGTCACAGGTGTGGCTCAACTGACACTTCTTGATGGTGTAGTAACCACACGCAGTTAGCTCCCTAGCTAGTATCCTCCAATCACACCTTGTATCGTGGCAACTCAGTACAAATTTGTGCCTGCTAGTCCTGGTTTGCCTGAAATAAAATTGTTCCTTGATTGCGTAGATAGCAAGACCAATTTGGCAGTCTTGTTTTGAGGCGTAAAGTTTACCGACATAAGGTTCGTCATCGTCAATATCCAAGTCTGGGACATCTTCCACGTCGTAGAGGGTGTCGTCAAAAAGTGGGGGTATGTCAAATTCCTTTTCGCTGATTTCAGAAAGAGGCCTGGTCTCTCATGGAGGTGGCGTACGAGGAGGAACTTGAAATCCAGATGTACTGTTGTTACGCGTACCCGTGTACGACGCAGGACGTGAAGCGGGTGGACAGCTGCTTTGCTGTACATGTTGGACTGTTCCCAGGTGGTACAGGGAAGGAGCCAATTTCAGGTTTTGTGTAAGGTGGAAGTTCCCCGGAGACTAGAATGGTGTGGTCAAAAGCATCTCCGGTGGTACAGTGAATGATATGAGGTGCAGTCTTTGGAACTGTGATCCCAGCCATGACCTCAGCAGCATCAGAACCGCCAAGGTGTGTGTCAAGAAGGGGGGCCCAAAAGTCCTGATCATAGCCACGATTAGGGACATTGTCAGCCGGAATAGACGCATCAGTTCCGGTTTCATCATCATCTTCGGAAGCCCAGCTGTCCGGAATGTTGGCGGGGTCTTCTTTGAACATGTCTTCAAGTAGCTGGTCCCCTCCGATGACGGTCTCGTCAATGAGGGAGATTCGAGAGGGTTTTGGAATCCGAGAGCTGCTAGCATTGTGAGAGCCTGTACTCCTGGGAAGCTGTACATGCGGACAACTCTTTGCATGTACAGGAGTACAATTTGGTTGTTGTACGTGTGGACTGTTACGGGGTTTGTCTAGCTCATCGTCTGAAAATAGGGAGAAGCCGGGTATCTGTGAACCAGCGGTTGAGGCCTGACGCATATCGGGAGAGTAGGGGCTATGCGCCCTCTTGATGGGTTGGTTAGGCGTGGTGAAGGGAAGAGGATTCTGATCAGCAGAGGTAGGAGCCGCGGTCTTTCTGAATGTGACAAACATGTTCATTCCTTTGTTGGTTTGAAAGTGCTGATAGAAAAAGGAAACGGCCCCGTCGTTGGTAAGCATAACTGGTGGCGTGGTTAGACCTGTAGCAAGTTCCTTAGAATTGGGTGGCCAATAGCTAAGAACAGCAGTGAGGAGAGTGAGAGGCTTCTCATAAAACTCCTTGAAGACATTACTCAGAAGTTCAGTGAGAGTGATGCCGTTACGAAGAGGGACAACTCGGGTCATCTGCTCTTTGTCGATGACGAAGTTCCAGTGGTTGTCTGCGGAGGGTTTCCATTCGCCGGCGATGACCATACAGTGTTCTGCCATCGCGACGACTGAGCTGAGATAAGGAAGTGTTAAAGAAAATTTCAATTAAACTATCAATTAATGAATGTTAAACGGGTTTAGAGTGTTAAGAACATACCGTTAATGAACTGGTTGTCAGGGATTTGGGTGTTCTTAGTTCCTGCACGCAGACGGTGAATCGAGGTAAGGAAGTAGAAAAACGGTGAAAAGGTAAACGGTGGTTTTGAGGAGAAGAAAGAGGTGAAAACACAGGGGGATATCCAGACCGTCAAACAGATAGAAAGGAAAGATGATCCAAGGGTGGTGGTGAAAGCAGATTGATGTCTTGTCCAGATCTGGATGCGATAATCTGAGCCCTACGTTTTATTTAGGATCAAGGATTGTAAAAGCATCCCGCCTAAAAATGTGTCCTAGTTAAAAATAGAAAACAGGAGAGGATGGTTAGGAAATTGAAAGTCAACTATAACAACCTCTCTCCTATGGTTTCTAACGAGAAGTTAGACAAAAGTGCTCATGTAGTAATAAGTGACCTTTTGTGCTATTTATAAGTGCAAAAGTAACTCAGTGTGTAAATCTTTCTATAATTTTTTAGTGTTAAAAACAATCTTATATAATAAAGTTGGCTTTTTTTCTCCTTGGGGGTTTAAATGCCATGTGGCACACTTTTTAGTTGACTTTTTTTTTCCTTGGGGGTTTAAATGCCATGTGGCACACTCTTTTTAATAATTTTTTTTAGTTTATATTTAATAGGTTTTAATGTTAATTATGAAAGACACATTGGATTTTTAAAATTTTCCTCATAAAAACTCAAGCATTTATAACAGTGTTTTGAACCCGAACCAGAGCTACTGTTGAATCGGTAAACTCTCCGACCCAATATAAATCGGATTTGAGTTTTGTGAAAAAGCCAAAATTTAAAACCCAAATTAAAACCTTCAAAAACTCACAGAAACCCAAAACCCGATACCGGTTGCACCACTGGTTGAACCAATATATAATTTTTATTTTTTTTAGTTTTAGTTATATTTTAAATTCTGTTTTATATTCTAAATTTCCAATTATCTTATATAATAAAGTTGAGTTTTTTTCCTCCCTAGGAGAAAACCCAATGTAATTTGAAACACTTTTTTAATAATTAAAATATTTTCTTAAATTATATTTAATAGGTTTTAATGTTAATTATGAAAGACATTGGGTTTTTAAACTTTTTCTCATAAAAGTCCAAGCGTTTATAACAGTGTTTTTAACCCGAACCGGAACCACTGTTGAACCGGTAAACTCCGCGACCCAATATAAATCTTGTTTGAGTTTTGTGAAAAAAACCCAAAATTTAAAATCCTAATTTAAAACCTCAAAAACTCACTAAAACCCAAAATTCAATACCGGTTACACCACTGGTTGAATCAATAGATAATTTTTATTTTTTTAGTTTTTAGTTATGTTTTAAATTATGTTTTATATTATAAATTTCCAATTATAAAGTTAGATTTTTTCAGTTTTATTACGGTCTTCCTATTCTTCTACACTACAATTTACATTTACAAGGAAGGTGAGTAAGCGTGATCGTGCTCGACCCGCACATCCATAAAACAAACTCAAAGACGATCAAGCTTATTATTCCTCTACATTACAATTTACGTTTGCAAGAAAAATGAGTAAGTTATTTTTAATTTAACTTAGTTTATAACAAGTCATTACATTTTTAATTTACAGATCAAAAAGAATAAGATCATATGATCATGTGGATTACAAAACATGTTTTGAATTGTTGAAGAACAAGAACATGACGAGCTGTTGGTAAGTTTTAAAATTTAGGGAAAATAAAAATTAGTTGATGTGATTTGGTGTTAATTTATTTTTGTTATTGACAATTTACTAATATGATGTTTTAATTTTGCTTTATTTTGCATTGGAAGTTTAATTTATTATTCACATTCGACATAAATATTTGTGAATTGTATGTCTTGATTTTTTTAGATGTCATAACTCTTATATTACAAACTTTTTAAATAGTCTAAACTATTTCTTAATATTTTGTATGTCAAATGAAGTTTAAAATATAGAAACCAAGGTTAAGTATTTTCTAAATGTTTTAAGCATAAAATAGATAAATATCCAAACTATTATTTTTGTTTAGAAAACATTTCAAAATATTAACTATTATATAAAATTTTTATAGCTAATATATTATTATATAATAAAATTAATTCATTTATTAACATGCGGTTCATCAACGGTTGGTCCAATAACTCATTGATCCGGTCAATTCAGCGACCTGGTCAATCGTCAGATTCAGTATCTAGGTTAGGTTTTAAAATCACTGTTTATAGGTTTTCTTTATATTTGATTTGACTATGGAGAATAGAGCCTCTATGATTCTCCATAGTCAACGATCTGTATCACTTTCATAAATTCGACCCACATGATCCGTATGACCAAAAATCTTAAATCCGCATCCACCCCGCCAAAACCTGTGGATAAACCGTCTTACTCGCGGGTAATAATAATTATATTAAAAACTAATTATTTTAATTATATATTAATATTTCAATTATATATTAATATTTTAATTATATATTAATTATTTTAATTATATATTAATTATTAAAAATAATATTAAAATAATACATTATAACTAAAATTATATAAATATTTTATATGTTTATATATTTTTACGAAAAATAAAATAAAAAAAACTTTTTTTTTTGAATTTACGGGTCGGCGGGTACCCGCGACTCATATTTGGCTGACCCGCACCCGCCCCACTTAAACTAATCTTAACCCACACCCGCACTCGCAGTTTGAAAATTTTAAACCGATCGACCCGCACCCGCTCCACGGCGGGTCAGACGGGGCGGAGCCCCCGGGATTTGAATTAAATTCTCAGCTCCACTAACCACTATCAAAAAGATCAGAAAATATCATTTTTATACATATTTTAATTTCATATTTTTAGAATATTTTATTTACTAAGATCATATAATAAATTATAAATTCATGTAAAAATACAACATATGAACCCGGCGCGTAGCGCCGGAATACCACTAGTATATTTATATTTTTGGACATATTCTTGAAATATGGTATAAGGTTTTGAATATGGTAATGATAATATACTTAAATAAATTTTAGATAAGTCACAAATCCAAAAAAAAAACCATCTCCTTTGTTCGTTTAACAGAAAAATAATTGAACCAAATTTAAAGCAATTTCCTTTTTCTTATATACAAATTTTCATCTTCACAAAAGCTTCTGTGCAACCTAACAATTATTACTGATGAATAGAAAAATAGTTGAGAAATATTTTTTTTCTTTTTTTTTTTGGGAATGGAACAATATTTTAAGCAATAGCGAGCCAATCACCTCTCTATTTGGAGATTGAGACTTTTGTGTGGGCAATGGAATGTATGAGGAATTTACGGTAATATAGTGATGGTTTCGGAATCAGAAGAATGACCTGCTTTTACAAGTTATATAAAAGACATAAGAAGTCTGAAGAGAAGTGTCACATCCTCGGAGGTTATCTATGTATCACAGACACAAAATAAAAAGATGGACAGTCTAGCACGCAATGCAAGAAAGCAATCGTCTTTTGTTTTTCACATGGATGCGATCTCTCCAACCTGGTTATCAGAGTCTATATGAGTCTGTAAAGTTGCCTACAAAAAAAAAAAGCAATTTCCCTTTTTGTTTATACAAATTTGCATTGTCATTTTTGTGCAACCTAACAATTATTACTGATATACAAAATAAGGTACAATGATTTAAAGAAACTATACTTTTTGATAATTCCAAAATTTCTTATTTCTAAGTAAATTGAGTTTTCTTAGTTATAAATTTCCAATCCTATTCCTAATTAAATTTCTCATTCTATATAAATACACCACCAATTCTCTTCAATCAAAATAATAATTATGTTATTTCTACGTACAAAAACAACTGTCATTGTTATCATCAAAAAAATTCATCCATCTTAGTAAACAAGAACAAAGTGAATATCTTAAAGCTTTGGAAAAAAAAAATTTAAAAGGAGCTAATTCTATTAAGATGGGGTTGATTACAATTACAGAAATCAAAGCTTGATTTTTCAATTATATACAACAAGTGACTTATATTTTCTCACTATTTTGAAAGGGAATCATATTCATGCTACAGTAGAAAGTGATGTCTTGGTTAAGAAGTACGATAATAAATTAAGAAAAAGTGAATCAAAAAATAATTACACTAGTGATAGTTAAATATTTGAAATTTTATTTATACTATTGGTTTATCAAGTAAATTAACAAATTGATTTTTACCTGTTTAACATATTTTAACTATATATATAATTTTAACAATAGGGGATAATATTAATATTTAAATTAATAGTCATTGTCATATAGATAAAATGTTATTCTTAACAAATCTAATTTCAGTTCTATCAAAGTATTAATAAAATTAAAATTAAAATAATTAACTAAATCAAATGAAACAAGACTATATATTACATTTATAATTTTATTTTTTTCCAAATCAATGAAAATTTAAATATAAAAAATAATGTTAAAATATATTCATTTTAAATTAAAATATTCTTTATAAAATTATTATCTACAGAAAACTCCTAATTACCATAACTATTGTTTGTCTAGAGATCGCGTTGCGTTTACGACCACTGAGAATTATTTTCCTCTCTTTTTTTGTGTTATTCCATGAGAATAGTTTTGAACGTCAACAAAAATTGTAATTATTAGATTAAATCATTATATCTACTTGTAAAAATGATAGTCGGAATACGATCCTCCACATCTTATATCTCTCCGGTGGAAAGTTCCCTCGATAAAAGATTCGGATTCTTTTATTTCTTTTTTATACATAATTCAAATGTAGTGTCATTCTTTGAGTAACCCACTTGCTTATAACTTTGCAGGAATGCACGAATCCGAATGTATTATGTATGCAGGTTTTTATTTGAATATCAGAAAAGATGCTGGAATTGTTATATTTTCTTAGTCAAAGATGAATTAATATATAGAGGCGTATAAGACATGATAAACCTATATACGAATTTGGTTTTAAAATGATTGGATAGGTAAGATTGAACCTGATTGGTAAGTTATAGTTTAACAACTCTTTATTCTTTAGTTTTTTTTATGAAGGGTTTTGCATTTTAATAGTCTCTCATCCCTTCAACGTTTAAGAGAATGAATTAGAGTTTTACAAGCTCGTCTGCGCGGGATTTTTTTTTTTATTTTTTTTTATAAATTATATATATAATGACATTTTAAATACATAGGTTATTTGGATATTTTTAAGTTCTTATGAAACTATCTGGATTCAAAACGAATCCAACTCAAATCCCATCCAGAAATTTATAATATATCGAAATTAAGTTTTAAAATCCAAAAAATCCAATATCCAAAAACCGATTTATACTCAAATGAACACTTGGATGTCAATGTCTAAATGATTCCGTAAACAAATAAAAATTTTGTTTTGTTAACCAGTCTGAATTTATATCAAGAATGAAACAGTTTCATTTTTTGTCATTAATATAAACATAAACACAAAAACTCTGTAAACTAAACCGGTAACTCTGCATCCATATAGATTACAAAAGACGGGTGTTTCCTATCACTGCATGCAAGACTATATACCCTTGAATTCATCGTGCTTGGTAACGAATCCAGATTGGGGATTCGTTGCGATCACCGGTGGACATTTAAAAAATATATGGATTAATGATTCCTCTGGATTTCTTCATTGGGCACAACATATTGGGCACAACATATCTCACCTTGAATTCTTTGCGTGTGCAAATTTTTATTTACCGCTATTACACTATATATCATGCTAGTATTTGTCACAGAAAATGTTAATTTTCAGTGGACAACAGACTTTCCAACAACAAGCCTTAAGAACATCAACTGTGGGTACATAAAAAGTTGGGGCTTTTTCTCTGTTAGGATATATTTGTTTCATTTGCTATTCAGATTTCACAGTTTATTTCTAACTATTCATAAAATGCTATCCATCTCTGCCTGCCAACTGGATTTGACTTAATGGAATGCTTTGAATAATCTGCATGTCTTGGGGATTCACCAACTTAATTGCATGTTAATTCCATGTTCGCTAAGTCGCATTGATGAGAGAATCTACTGTAAAATTGGAGAAAAACTTTGATTGAATAATGTTTGTTGGTATCGGGTGAGTGGTTGGAAGCAAAGGGTCATTCCATATAGAGATAAATGATTCTGATCTCACCATTTTGATTAGTCATTCTCTAACCAGAGATAATACTATGCCAGCCATATGATGATGAGTACGATCTAATCGGTTTCAGGAGTGATGCATTTCTGAAGTATTCGGTTTCTCAATTAATCGCCAGAACTGCTTTGCAAGTATAGCCGTATTATTGTGATGTCTTTAAACCCTAACCATCCTTTATTCTTATCAGTGGCGGATCTAGGAATAAATCCTACTAGGGTCAATGTATGTATAAAAAATATTGATACAAAACAATAAGCATATCAGATGAAAAACATAATAATATTTTGTGCATAGATTTTAAATCTACATTTTCTCATAAACTATGAATTTTTAATATATATTTTTTTAAAAATAAATATAATTTTAAGTTTAATAAAATATGTTTTAAAAATTTATTGGCTAAAAAAGCAACAAAAATCAGAATATTATATGGATCTATTCGTTATCATTTATTTTCATATAGCACTAATACTTATCTTTCTAATTCTAGTTCTAATGTATATGTTGAAAAAATATAACTCTTGTAGCTTTATGTCAGATGATCTTCCTATCTCTCTTGCATATAAAAAACTTCTATGAACCACTTTAATCCAAGTTAAGAGAAACATATTAATAAAATGTACTATCAGACCTCAATTAGAATCATTTACGGAGAATATTCATAAGACATTAAAGACAAAATGTTAATATGAGTAAATACGTGCAGTTATGCATAATTAATATCATAGAGATAAAAATAAAAAATAGATTTGTGCAGTTATTATTTTCTGTTTTCATTACAGATAAGAAAAATAGGAAGACAACGTGAAGTACAAAATGGAAAGGGGTCAAAGATATGAATTAATAGGGGTCAGTAACTGAACTTTGCTGTAATTAAGAATTAAATTTAAGAATCTAGTGGGGTCAGCTGACCCCCTACCTTCTAAATAGATCCACCCCCATTCTTATCATTGTATAATTTGTCCTACGATTACCAATGCCTGTCTCGTGTTTCCTCTGGACTCCACTAAAATTGTACTATTGCACTCGTCAACTTCTTTTGTTATTGTCTATGGTAAACGAAAACAAAACATGACATGATTTGATAGTGCTGTGACCATTTCTTGATAATCACTTTTTCCCTTCCTTAGTGAAAAAGTTGATTTAAACGTGTAAAATCATTGTTTTTGACATGTAAAATCAATAAAGTTGAATTATTATAATACAATTAGTGAAGAAAGTTATGAAAAGTGTAAAAAGAAAGATGTAATAAACGCTTTTAAAAATAGGTAATTGTGTTTTATACTTTGTAATTAATGTTGTCAAATTAATTAGAAAAGAACATAAATGAAGTAGTTTTAGTTAAAGAAAAAAATGAAAATCTGTAAAAAAACAACTTAAAAATAGGTAAGTACTATTTTGTTTTTCACTTTTAATAGAATACATAGTATTATGGAAGGTACAATGTTCACCTTCTCAAAATACCATTTAGTTTTCAATTTATTTTTATAACTATATAAGTTCCACATTCTTATGAATAACATCTAAATCATATTATATTTTCTATTATTATTCTATTAAAAATAATTTATTGTTTATTTTTATATATTTTGGACACGATCACAATTTTTGTTTGTGAGTAAATGAAACATGTAATAAATCATATGTCAAAACAGACTATATTTGTAACTATATTTTTTCTTTCATTATAACAGACTGGTCCACTTTTTAAAACGTGGGAGTATATTATTTTGTACTGATATTAAATATGAAAATTATATAAGATATTTACTTAGTTTTATTTTTTTTAATTATTTCAACCATTTTCATTATGAATTTTTAATAGAGTCTATTATAACCTATTTGATTAATTATGTGGTATATATTTTTGATAAATGTTTAATTATAAATTTATTTTCTTTAAACTTCCTGAATCTAACACTTTATTTGTACACAGTATGTAATTTAATATGAACATATATTTAAGTTTAAATGAATGTAATTTTCTCTTTATTAAAATATAAATAAAATAATCTATTAATTTAAGTGGTATCATATTAAATGAAATTATTTAGCAGTACCTAAACATGTAAAAAATAGCTATACGTATTTTCAATTTTTCATTAATTTTTGATTGTTTTAGTCAATAATTTGATTTATGAAATAATTTTTAAAATTAGTAAAAATTTTTAAAATAGTTGTATCTAATATATTATTTTGTTTGGAGACATGGTTAATTATTTTATTATTTGTAAAGATAGATAGTAGTATAATTTATTTTCAAAATTATTTTAATAAATTTATAATATTATCATTAGTTATTAATGAAATTTTAAATAATATAACACATGACTAAATGTCATAACCATATTGTGATCCTATTTTAATAAGATAGATGAAAAAACTATATTCTTAGAGACTTTCCCGTTTGTGTTAGTACAATACCATTGTTCACTTTATGCAGATTTTTGTTGACAATGAACAAATAATTAAAAGTTAAAACTAATGTAACTTGTTGATTTATTGTTTAATGATAATAAATCACATATTTGAAAAAAAAATAGTTGTCGTGAGTCTAGGTTTAGATGGAAACTAGAGTTAAAATCCGTGATTTTTAATTTTCTAAAATAAATTATTTGGCAACATTTTAAACAAATATGTTATTTAGATATTTTTAGGTTCTTTCGAGCCTATCTGGATTTCGAAGGATTCGATTCGAACTCTGTACCAAAATTTATAATATTTTAACTTATTTTAATTTTAAAATCTAAAAAATTGATAACTAAAAAAAAACTGACTTGTACTTAAATTGGTATATGAATACCCATATTTAACTGATTCTATAAGTAAATGAAATAATTTTGTTGACTGGTTTAAATTATTGTCATGAATTAAATAATTTTATTCAAACCTGGAAATTATTATGATTAACACGTAAAATAAATGATGTTGAATTATTATAGTAAATATAGTTAATGGAATAATTAAGAAAAGTGGAAAAATGAAGATGTAATAAAACAATTAAATGTGGTATGTTCTGTTTTGTATTTCTGTAATAAATGATGTCGAGTTATTTAGAAAATACAATAAATAAAATAGTTAAAATTAATTAAAAATAAATGAAAAAGATATAAAAATCACTTAAAATAAGTAAGTTTTGTTATATACTTCAATTTTAATAGAATAAACTAGAGCTTAAAATGTATATTCATACAGATGTATTTTAAAAAAAAATAGACATATAATTCTTTAGAACAGAAAAATATAATGATTTCACAAACATGCATTTGTATGGTCTTTGTTCGATTTTTAATATATAATACTTGAGATAAATAAACGATTTTAATTGTGTCTAATTTGTTGTTTTCATATTCAAATTGAATACAAAACCAATCAAAATAATATGTTATATAAAATATTTGTAAATTAATATTTTACCCATAGTAACTATTTTTATGTATTTATTTATGAATTAAAACATCAATTATTATGTTTATTTATATTAATAATTCTATGCCAAAATTAAATGATTTTTTTTATAATAAGAAAGATAGATATATCTATAAGTTTTTTATATGCCAAATAAAATTTTACTTATGTTTATTTTTGAGAAAATATTAAATTGAAATTTATTTGTTTTATTCTTATTATTCGAATAAATATGTGTGAGTTATACTAATCATCACATAACTAACATACATTTAAAAATAATTTATAGGTTTTAATAAAAAAACATATAAATTTTCTATTTTGTTTGAAAGATTAAATAATACTAATATATACGAATATATAATATTTATAGTTTGCAGTTATATTTTAATAAATTTTACTAGGTTTATTATTAAATTTGATTAGAGAATAATCCGTTAAAGAATAATCGTAATATGTTTGGTTAGAAAAGATCAAGCAAAATAAATAATTTTATAATTAATAAATTAAGTTTGGTAAGTTTGAGTAGAGAAGAATCTAACAAAATAAATGAGTTGAAGTTAATTAACTAATTGTTATTAATTCGATGACATATGTTTTAATTGTTATGATTTAAATATTATTATTTCTGCACATGGCTTATGAATTTTATAGTAAAAATAGTTATATGGAGTGGAAAAATAAGTGATAATAAATGTAATACATTTTTATTATTTAAATTTAAATTATTATTTTGTTTACATAAACTATGTCTTTAAATTATGTATCTGGCCACATAGTTTTTCAATTATTGAAACTAAGATAATTTTTTTTAGTAAAACAGGTTAAACCAAACTTCTAATCATATGCAAAATTTGGTTATTGTACCATTTTTTTATAGTTGACACAAAGTTAATGTTAATTGTATATAAAATAGAGAAATTACCTTAAATAGACCTTTTTAGTTTATTTTAACAAAATAACTTTTCAATGAGGAAAATGATAAATTGAAACTTTATTAAAGAGTAAATATACATTTATAATCATTGGGTTAACTAATCTAAGACTTTAGTTTTAGAGTTAAGGGGTGAGTTTTAGGAATGTGTTCAAATTTAAAAAAAAAAAATATTAAAATTTTCAAAAGAAAAAGACATTATTTTGGTCATTTAATTTTTAGAGTTATTTTTGTGACAAAAATTTAAAAATGGTTATTTGAGAGAATTGCCCAATAAAATATGCATAATTATTATGATAATATAATTAATGATATTGTGTATTTTTATGGTAATATAATTAATGAAGCTGTTAAATTAAAGAAAAATAAAATGATAATTAATGTAATAACTTGTTGAAAGAAGACTAATTTATATTTTGTTCAGTTTTATTAGTACATATAGATATGTATAAAAGCTACTGCTTTAATCAATACTAGATTTTGACCCGCGCTTTCAAAGCGCGGGATATTTTTTGACAAAAACTTCATATAATCACAAGCATTTTCTCTTTATTTAAGTAGACATGTGCATAATATTTGTAACCCGAAGTTCGAACCAAACCCAAACCAAAAGAAATCTAATTTTTACATGGTCTAAAAATAAACAGGTATAAAACATATACGAATCCAAAGTGTTATTATTCAAACACGAACGAATAACCAAAAAAACAGAAAAACCCCGAAAATCCGAATAACTGATTCATATGTCCAAATTAATCATAAATATAAATATTTGAAACATAAATATATACTTCAAATATTCAGTTCTATATTTATTTTGAAATAATATCTAAAATAAGTTTAAATTTTAAATAATTATTTTAAAAAGAAATAATTATTTATTGTGTTTTGCTTTTAAATTTTAGATTTAACTTCAAATATTTCCAAACCGAACCAATATAATCTGAATCCGGAAACGATATATGGTTAATTTATGAGTTTTATGATATGATACAAATTAAAACTAAAACCATTGTGTTATATCCGAACCTGATTTGTAATACAAATTTACCAGTATGAAACTTAGGATGTGATATACCAAAATTCAAAATATCCAGTATGTATTCTAACAAATACTTAAACGTTCAAACCTAACTACAAATGTGTTTTAGTTTTTAGTTAATTTTATATTTGATAAATATTTTAAATGTTTGTTGGAACAACCCGTAAAACTATACTCATAAAAATATTAATAATAACATATTTTATCGTTTCACTAAATATTAATAATATTTAACTACTAATATTTATTTTATTAAATATATATATATATATATATCTGTATATTTCAGTACTCTATCTATAAGAATTAATTCTTTTATATTAATTAATAAAATATAATTAATTAGATACTTAAATTTAGTGTTAATATAAATTAAATTTATTATTTAAAAAAACAACAAATTGGTTATTTAATTCATTAATTTTAAATGAATAAGATTTCAAATTTTATTTGTTCAATATTTTTAGATCTTTTAATGTAAAAGAAATTCAAAGTTATTATTTTTTAACAAAAAATAAATTTGTACACTATGTATCTCATGTTTCCAAAACCTTTGATTAGCCCTATATATTCCAAGAAGATAATCTAGATTTTGACCAGTGTTATTAAACCCGAATCGAACCGGCGGCCGGACCAGCTTTAATTTGCAAAGATTAAAAATTTGTTATATTATATAAAGATGGAAATTTAGATGATAGAAACATGGTTAATTTTTTATATTTTGTAAGCTGTGTTGTAATCGTTTAATTTTAGTTTTGTTTAGTTTGGCATGTTATACAAATATATAAATCAATATGATATTGATATATATATATATATATATTTTTTTTTTTTTTTTTAAATTTGGTATCAAAGTAATTTTATTATGCAATAACTACAAATGGTTTAAAATATATAAGCCCATAACTAATTCATATTGGTCTTAACATATAAATAATTGGAGATATAATTGGTTACAGAAATCTATCATATTCAGTTTGTTTAGATATATTAAGTTACAACAACAATATATTTTTGTTGAGATGGCAAAAATCTCTGCATATTGTCAGTTAATTCTAATTAAGTGGTTCGAATTAAAAAATACAAATAGAGTTTCATGAAAAGTATGAAATGTAGTTTATAAATATTAAACATAAGTATGTTGATTCAAAAATAAATGAATTGTATCCAGTTGATATAAAATAAAACAAACATCATATAAAATATAAAGATACTTTACGTTGAATAATCAAAATAAATTCTGTAAAAATTATATCAGTTTGTGGTATTATTATTAAAAAGTGGATTGCTTATGTCGTATATTTGGTTTGTTAGAAGTCGTGTAACTGTATTGAGAATTAAAAGTAATATGATGATTTATTTTTGAATGGAAGAAATCGTGGAACATATCAAATTATACTTTTAATATATTTAATAATTAATAGGCAGTGGCATGTATCTGTAAATATTTTCAAAGTTTAAGGGGAAGTCTGAAAAAGAGATACATAGTGTACAAATTTATTTTAAGACCAATATGAATTAGTATGAAAAGCGCGGGATGATAAAAATCACTTAAACTTGATTCTTTTTCTCTTTAAAAATATCATTAAAAAAATTAATTAAGAATATTAAATTATTTTTTACCATAAATATATTGATTAAATTTTTATTCTACTGAACCAAGAATCAGTAACACCTAAATAGCGTTCCTTTCATATAAACAATATGAACCAGAAATTGAGTTTTTTCGTATGTAAACACTTCGGTTATATACCGATCAGATATTAATAACTGCAATTTACGTATGCTTAATACATATTGTATTTTCTTTGTGCTAAAATAAATTTGTTCACAAAGAAAATACAATATGTATTAAGCATACGCAAATTGCAGTTATTAGAACAAACTATATGAAATTTTCTTTGTGCTAAAAAAAATTGTTCTAAAATCCTTTAACAAAAAAAAAAACAAAACAAATTTGTTCTATAGTTTCACTCTTAATATGTACATATAGACCCCTTTCAACTGGCCAGGGATCAATACCCTTTAAAAAAGAACTGTCTGCACAACATGTAAATTTGGATACTATTAATATACCCTCAATTATAAATTGTGTCCTTTTCGTTTTAGAAAATCTTAGTGAAAGAGACTTATACCCTTCACTTTCAACTAATTCACTCGTATTTCCAGTGATTTAATATGATATTTTCCGCCTAGCCCGAATCTTTAAAACGAGATACAATATGACCATTCATGATTTCATTTACTAAAATAATTCATTATTTTATCATATAGCATATTGGTGTTCATATGTAGAAGGCTCTCCATTACAGAATGATTCACCTTCCCTTTCAATAAAGTATTATACACCTTTGTTTCAATCTATTTTATATACACTGACACACACAGCCACACACACTAAGCTAACTCAAGATTCTAACTACCATATGCAATGTTAAGAGTACTAAACGCATAACTCTTAATCACTTTATACGTTGATTTAAGTTGCAGATAATATAAAGAAAAGGGCATCTAATTATCTTCACAGAATATTATATACGCAGAACATATACTTAATTATATAAAAAACATATATGTATTAAAATAATATGTACTATTTCAGATCTTCGAATAGCACTTGTCTTAGTGTGTGGATTCCAAGTGGAGCCAGACAGTCTTTGCCTTTTTTTTTGTAACTTCAGTCTTTGCCTTTTTCTTTCTCTTCTTTTCAAAATTTCGTTCTGATTATTGTTTACTGATTAATAATTTCTTTGGTTATCTTCGGTGCGATTCCTCTTCGAGAGCACCACTTTTTGCCCCCAACTTGCTTGTATTTATGTATGCATATATCAATTTTATATACAAGATGTATATCATATAATTTGTTTTTTTGATAAATTTTGTGCGTTTTAACACCATTTATTTTGATATGTTTGTGTGCATAAATATTACTAAAAGTCTACAATTGGTGCAGCCCTATTTAGATTTCACAGTGAAATACAAAACAAACAAACGAAAACAGTAACTAGACTAAAATGATAGTCCATATGAGAAATGTCATTTAGTGAGTTTGAACACTAGTTCGTAAGTCAACACGTGTCGCGCACTATGACACTCTAGTGGTGGGTGCGTGTGCTCGTGTCACAAGTTAAATTAAACTAATACTACTACTTGTTTAAGAAAGTCTACTATTTTCCAAATAATGGGCAGATGTGACCTAGTTACTAATTAAATTTGATTTCACTAGAACTTTTTTTTTTCGACAAAGACTAGAACTTGTTGATACATATTTTTTCAAACTAGGAATGGCAAAAATTTAAGCAAAAAAAAAGAAGAAAAAAAAACTAGGAGTAGAAAATCAAGTATTAAGCATGGACGTATCTCTTTTAGAACAAGTACCGAAGTACGAAGTATATTTGTTGACCAAAAGGTACCTAGTATGTTTATATAGTTATGCGAGCGTAACGATTCAACATTACAAACAGCTATATAAAGTCGTACGATATATATTTAATTTTGTAAATATTAAAACTTTGAAATCTACCATTATTATGATTGTTTCACAATAAAATAAAGAATTGTTAACTAAGAATGTGTTATGAAACTAAATAGGGAAACGTGTTTCTATTATTGATCTCGACCAGGGGTCTTACATATATATATATATATATATATATATACACATCAGATCGTGTTTATCCTAAGTGGATAAGTACAACAGTCAATAATCATTATCTTCTGCGGTCGGTACGGTCCTGGTCGGTCCGGTTATGTCGATCACAATCTGGTACATAACACTCCCCCTTGATCGACACATCCGGTACTGGTTCGTTGCATGCTTAATGTTGCCTCATTAAAACCTCTCCTGGAAAACCCCAAAACCAATGTGGCAAAATGGGAAACCATGGACAGGAAAAAGAGTACAACACATGAACTCCCCCTGATGAATGCATCACTGTAGTAGACGCATTCCATCTGGTATCCGAGTCTTCCTGAACGTTGAAGCTGCATGTGACTTGGTGAAGATGATCAACTGGATTCTCTTTGAATGAACTAGTGAATGTTGGACGTCTTGATGTCTTTGGAACTCCATAAAGATGTGGTCAGGATGTACATCTTTGCTGCTGATCACTCCATGTCTTGGTCGGACTGATGGCGCTTCGAACGATGCTCGGATGGACTTTATAGTCTGCAATAAAACTTTACTTGCAGGTCCTTTTCATGTCCAATGGATATACTTTGGTTATATGGCTTTATCAAAACGTGGACATTCAATATATATTGAGTCTTCTGACCCAAACACATACGAACCACTTCTCTTTATATCTTTTGCCCATTTGGACTTATTTCTCTTCGTATGTGCCAATTGTTTTATCCATTGTAGCCAGTCTTTCTTTATTTCCTTTTGTCGATCAATGTTATGTTATAGACCTTGTCTATACACGTCCATTACCATGAGTGTCTAAGGTAAAACCATAAATAATTATTTGCTGCAATGGAACTCATCAAACTATGAATTCGCAGTCAAATGCACTCATGTCTTTTATACATAGCTATCGATCTTTTCTTGCCTTTAGCAATACTATACTTATTAAGCCACGACCAGGTATCCTTCTGGTCACTATCTTAGATTATGGTTCTCACTTTAGGCGTGCTGACTTAATCATTCACACACTCACACGGCTATGATTTTTCTGCAGTTTTACCATATGTAAGACATAGCCTGTTTAATCAATTGATAACTTGTATCATTGAAATCATTGAACCTCTCTTTAGGTTGGTTTGTTATAAACATAACACAAGGAATTATAATATCCTCTATAGGGATATATGGATACTAATTATTTTCTTAGTCTATCATTCGCAGCTGCCTTGTTTCAGTCCATGAATAGCTTAGGAACAAAACTATTCTATGAGAATTTCTTCTCATCTTTTTGATACTTTTATCATTTCTTTATCCAGTGATCAATATGCTACTTACTACATTTCTTTCTACTTATATCCAGACCTTTTCGAATTTGTTGTAGCATCCACCACATAGGAGTATATCTCCTTATAATCTGTTCCTTTGGTCTCTGTGAGCATCCTTGTGTAATCAAGCCATTCCTTGAATACTTTAAATAGGAATATGAACACCTTAGTCCATGTCTCACGATTTCTTTTCCTTTCCCACACAAGACCTATTTTCACTGGTTTTATCTTATCAGATGGTGTTTCTATATATGGCCAATACACCCATCTCTTTTATAGATTCTTTGAATCTTTCTTTGAACCCCCACGGTTTTCTTTAGTCTATGAATGCATTCTTGTATTCTCGTGGGTTCTGATCCTCGCTTATATCTTTTAAACTCAAGTGCTATTTCCTTATGCATCTTTATCTTTTATGTGTCGACACTTCTTTTATAGTGTTCCATTGTGTTCCAGACATGAACTAATCGATTAGAGAATTCATTCTTACTAAGAACCTTCATTTACCTTGCAGTTTGGCGTCCCAAACTACATGGTCTGGTATCTTAGATGTTTAGCTGCGCAGCCTTATCTCAATGTCTGGTCTGGTTTCTCTTATGACCTCAGATATGTCATTTCTATGCACCTTTCTTTTCATTTCTGAGGTTCCTTATCTTATGGAACATATTGGTCTATCTTTAGGCTCTATAGCAACTTGATTATGTCTCTTCTAGGATATTAATTTCGTGGTGCTTAAGCTGGTATGACTTAGTCATTCTTTTTCTTTTCTTTTCGGGTCTAATCTGTCTGGCATTCTTTTAGCTAACTTTGTATGATCTTTCTTTGGACGTCTTAAATCATATTCTCTGGTCCGAGGATCTTGCCAAGACAAGGATGGTTAATATCATTCCATTTCTTTATACTTGTACCAGCTTATTTCTTTCTCCCCCTGATGTTGGAAAGTCGGATTTAATTCATACAATCCGTGAACCTTGCCTTAATCTGATCACCCATATTTGGCTCAAGGTTTCTTATAAAATCGTGGGAGAAAGCTTTCTCATATCCAACATATATTCCCAATCTTATCTCATCTTCTTATGAGGTTCCATCCTAGACGGCACATATTATTGTGGTGGTCTATACATAATCTCTTAGGATGGTCTATGTCTGGATCATGACCCTTTATCATTCTTAGATGGGAATATCTATGCTCACTTTATATGGCCTGATGCATATTTTTATTACATGTAAATCCATGTGTTCCCAAGCATTAGTTAGTGATCTTTGTATCACAAAGAATTCGGCCAAGTTCTATCATGGTCATAGACCATGTCACTCGAATTTTTAGTGTTGTTCATGGACCACGGGAGTGTCATTTCTCCCCCTCATGAACATGCTATAAATCTTTTAGATGCTTGGAACATTATAGCCTATTGAGTTTCCCTTGTGTACATGTTACACAACGTGAGATTCTATGGGATAACTCTTTTGTGCCTTTTCTCGATATCAATCTTTGCATCAATTTTAAAGACCTGGATGGCTAGTCCAGTCATGCCATAAAGTGTATAAAATTTCGTGGTCAACCTATCTGGTTACCTAGGCCTTTTGCCTTTATCATACTGATCTTTTAGCATAGTTTAGATCAGTTGGGAGTACAGTCTCGACCATTTTTATGCCTTGGGCGATTTTTACTTACTTTATAATCTTAAGGAACTTATATTTCCTTTGCCCATTGGTTCAATGTGGAAACCATTCATTTTTCAAAATTTTATAACTCAAATGGGACTTTTGTTTGGGTGAATAATTCATGCCTCTTTTAGGCAATGCCTTTGGTCGGATAATTTTAATTACTATATTCATTTTCTAAATTTTCATTTGTCATTTATCAATCAAGGAATTATCAAGCAAATCAAGCAAGATAATATAAGACCAGAATCAACTTTTATTATTGCTATAAATTTTATAAATGACAAGCAAATCAAATCAAAACATAAAACATGAAATCAGAATGTCTGAATCTTTGATTCTTTAATCAATGTGTAAGCCAACCTCACAATTTATATTTTCCATACGGCTTCCTCAGATTTTTCTTATATATCATTTTCATCCTCAATGTTTTCAGGAGGTTTCATATCATTGTCTTGTTTCTCAATGTATGTTTACTGAATTTTATCAATCAGTTGATGGTATCTCGAATTTTCTGCTTTTTTTTTTGCTCGGCTGCCAATAGGCATGATAATACGTCTTTATAGGTCGTGAAACCTTTTAGACTTATGTGATAACAACATATCCTTTGAATGAAATGTGGAATAGTTCATATAAAATAAGTCCTCTTCTGTTACCACTTCAGCACATAGTTTAAAAACTATAGGTGATTCTCATTTGAGCAGAATGATATTTGTCAACGGATTCAAAATCCTAGAACCTGAGAATCTTTCATTCATCTATGGCCTTTTGCCATAATACCATTGAGAATCTGAAGTTTTGTTTTGACCAGAAGTCATAAGGATCCCTAGTATTTTCATACTGCTCTCTCAGATCCTTAGTGAGATGATAGCACATAATTGTTATGGCTTTTTTTTTTTTTTTTTTCACTTTCAGTTACATAATTACCTTGATTAATACATTGTCCGAGTCCTCTTGACATCAGGACTACTGAAGTGTTCATTTGCCATTTTCAATCAATTATCTCCATAAAGATTTTAGGGTAGTATAATCTGAAGTTTCGAAATTCGACATCTGAAATCACATTATCCAAAACATGTCTTAATTTATGTTAAGTAATCTTTTTAGAAAATTTTATTATTCATATCAATATCAATACTTCTTATCACACGCACCAAAGAAAGAATTTTTTTTTTTTAATAAGTATTGATGCAAGCAAAATAATCGAAGTTATGATGCAATCTTAGAAAACATTTATAGATGATCAATGAATCAGAGAAGTTTCCCATAAAATTCTATAAAAAGAAGTTTCAGAAAAAGAAATTTCTATAAAAGGAAACTTTCTAAAAATGGAAACTTTCTAAAAATGGAAACTTTATATTTTCGAAACTTTCTATAAATGGAAACTTTCTATTTTCGAAACTTTCTATAAATGGAAATTTTATATTTTCGAAATTTTCTATCAAACAATCAAGTAGACAATCGAATTTCAAGTTAACCAAAAAATAGGGTTTTTTTTTTTTTTTATGAAATCGATCAGATTTAGATTTTAAAGGGGATTGATCGATTTCTAGGTTTTATCGATTTGATCATTAAGATCAAAGAGGTTTTGAGATTCAGAAACCATTGTGGTTTTGATTTTAATTGTAAAACAATCTCATATCGAACTTTTGGTTTAAGAGTTTCGATTTACTCATGGAAGGGTTTGGACCTATTAATCTTTGCTAGAGTTTGATTTGGGGTTTTGCAAAATTTTAATGGTCATTCCTTTATCAATCAACCATGTTCGATTATGAGTTCTTTTAGGTTTCAAAGTTTACCTTTAGAACTTTGAAGTGTAGATTTGGACCACCGAGAACTGGAACAAGTCGGATCGCGAACTGCATGACCGGAACGGATCAGGAGCTGGTCGCGTGTCTTAGGTTGAGCAAAAACCTCTAGTATCTTTAGAAACCTTAATAAAAAATGAATCAAAATAAGTTAGTATAGATAGATGAAGTAAATCGCAGAAAATAACAAAGTATAAAGAGAGGCTGCGGTTTAGGCTTTTGATTAGGGTTTTAGGGTAGTTGACGGCGCGGATTGGAACAGAGCTTGAGGGCGCGTTTGAAATCGGATTGATACGAGGTTTGCGGCGATGGATTCTTCACGTCAAGAGCTTCAATTTGATATATTACACGTCGTCTGGATCCTTACGGTTTGAGAGAACGAACGGTTTGAAGTCGTCGAATGAGTTTTAGAATTTCAGGGTTTTAGGTCACTTGACGGCGCGTCTTAGAATAGAGCGTGAGGGCGCGTCCGGAGTCAGATAGAGGCGAGGCCGACGGCGTTAGATTCTACTCGTCAAGAGCTTTAATTTGATATATTACTCGTCGTCTGGTTTCTCATGGTTAAATAGATCGATCGATTTGAAGTTGTGCCGAAATTAGGGTTTTTAGGGTTACTGGCGGCGCGTATTGAAACAGAGCGTGAGGGAGCGTCTGAAATCGGATTGACACGAGGTTTACGGCGTTGGTTTGGTTTCGTCGAGAGCTTCGATTTGATATGTGGCTCGTCGTCTGGATCCTTACGGTTGGAGAGATAGAGCGATTTTAAGATGCGCCGTTTTTAGGTTTTTGGGTAGCTCGGGTTTTAGAGAACGTATCGTGCTGATAACGTGTTATGAAACTAAATAGGGAAACGTGTTTCTATTATTGATCTCGACCAGGGGTCTTACATATATATATATATATATATATACACATCAGATCGTGTTTATCCTAAGTGGATAAGTACAACAGTCAATAATCATTATCTTCTGCGGTCGGTACGGTCCTGGTCGGTCCGGTTATGTCGATCACAATCTGGTACATAACAGAATGGGTTTCGGATCCATTTTCTTAGGATCATGACTTATATTTTTATAAAATTTGGAAAAAAATTCAAGCATTAATGCATCAGATTTGAATTGGAAAAAATATACTAAAGGACTTTTTCAAAGAAAAAATATATACTAAAGGCATGACCGGATTTTCCGCTGCCACCGCATATTGTGGTTGGTAACCGGTATTGGCATTTTATACAAATCATAAAAAATACTATAAGTAGCTTTGAACCTTTTTAAACTTTTTAAATTCAAAAGTTCGTAACAGTTAGTGGTTGCGATTCTAGAAAGATAAAAGTTTTCTTTTTTTAAAAGAAGAACAATATAAAAATAAAATAGTCCATAAAAATTTTAAATTGTAATTAGTAGTATATTTTAATCTATATTATAAAATTAAAAAAATATATTTTTTATAATTTTTAAAAATTTAACAGTATAATTTTATAAATATTATTTTATATTAATTATAATATTATGAACTTTAATATTTTGTAATTATATAAAATATAATATTTTTATTTCTTATTTAACAATTGTTGTATTTGGTAGTTAATTAGTCATAAGCATCCTGTAAATATGGAAATTTCTAACTGTTATACCAATATATAAGTCTCTTCAAAATGTTTAAAACCGCAATAATATATTCTCGCAACGTCCGTAACAGCACCCGCAACATTGCAGTTACGCAAGTCAGTTTCTAATACTTTTTCGGATAGCCGTGAGGATCCGACAACCGAGGTCAACCGTCTAGTTCCATGAGGCTCACGGTGCTCCACGTATTTTTGCGATTTAACGCTAGCCCGATCGAATGACCACACGGGATTTCGAAACCGGATCTGTATTATAATCGTAACTCCCTCCAAACCACTCCACCACCATATGGTTCAGTTTCTAATACTAACTCGATGATGATTTGATAATAAAAATATTTTGAGTTGATAAGCGACCTAGATTCAAAAATACATTACTATACTCCAAAGTGTAACTATGCGCTGCTTATGATCCATTTAAATATTTGAAGACATCATATATTTTCGATTTACACCTCTACTTAAGAAATTAGTCTGAGTTTTTTCATTGAATTAGAATATCCCATGTTAAAAAATTTCAAATTGATATTGCAAGACAAGTTAGATGGAATACTGAAAATTGGTGTAGCTTCTTCTTCCTCTCTGTAGTGTAGTTTATTTTTTTCTGCTAGTGTAATCTTCTGTTAAAAACTGAAAATTGGTATAAAATTTAATATCTTTACCAAAAAAAAAAAGAAAAAGAAATTTAGATGGAATACCTTCGTAGCTTTGCTGTGCCAAGGGCAGACCTAGTAAGGGATGTACTGATAGAACCGTATTTTATAAACTACGGATTATTGAATATTGTAAAGAATAAAAATGATAAAATTATACCAAAGAGTAAGAAAAGGATGATACAACTGCAGATACGAGATATTATCTCTTTCCTTAACTCAAAATACGTCCCGTAGTGCGACGATTCGATAACGTAATAAGTCCCAGGATACAACTGCAAACAATCTTCTGAATTTGCGTCACTCTATCAGAAGTCTGGCGAAACTAGTTTTGTGTTGTACTCTCAGACACAAAATAAAAAATACTAACATATCTATTTTAAGTGGGAGAGAGTAACTTCTCTTTTTGAGAATTGTTCGTGTGTATTTAATTTACAATATGGAGAGTTGAATTATATAAGCTTCTTCCAAAGCCATAACAAAAGAAAACGTATGCATTAATTATCATAATTAATTTGGACCTATGACTATCAAAGTCATGTAACGTTTCTTTGCTATCAATAAAAGATATAAATGATTCTTTAAATCACTGATTTAAGTTTGGTCAAACATATTAAAGAATATTAGATTAGACCAAAGCTTAAATCCAATCCCAATCCAAACCCGAATCAAATACCAAACTTGGTTTAATTAATTTCAGTTTGATACATAAATATTTATTTGGGTATATCTTTTCACTACTATACCATAGTATAACCATTTTATTACTCCTCCATATTTTTATGTGGAACCATTTACTAGTTTTTAAACATAGTCAAATAGTTAAGTTTAAAGGCTTTTCAAGTCAATAATTTTGGACCAACATTTCTTATTCAAACGAACTTTGTTTTTGACATATTAATACATTACCTCATAGTATTTGTCAAACATTTGGTTATTCCAACGAACGTCTTCGTCCGGAAACTTACCGAAAATGGTCTAAAACCATATCGTTAAAAACGAGTTCCAACATGTACTGGGTCATCCCAGTTCTAAATCTTCATTTTAATAAATAATTAAGGGTAATCAATTACAGTGTTTTTATCCTATTGTAAAATATAGTGAAAAGTTTATATATCTCTGGTTAAATAGAGTTTTAGATCTGCCTTCAAGGGCTACCTTTCTCTATATTACACTATCGATTGAATATATGGATCTGGACGAAAAAGTGCCTTTCTCTATATTACACTTAGGGGTGGGCGTTCGGGTACCCGTTCGGGTTTAGATCGGGTATTTCAGTATAGAGATATAAAACCCGTTCGAGTATTTCTATACTTCGGGTCGGATTCAGGTATTTTCAGTTTGGGTTTGATTATTTCGGATCGGGTTCGGATATTTAGATTTTAAAAGAAATAAAAATATTTTTTCATTCTTTAAGTTTATTGTATTTTAAAAATATAGATTTCACTTAACTGATTTTTCTTTTTTTTATAGATTGAATGATTAATAAATTTGGAAGTAACATTTCAAAAATAAAAATATTAATTTAGCTATTATTTTAAAACTTTGGATGTAACTTTTGTTAATACATAAAACAAAAAGTTTAACATACATTTTAAATGAATATCAAATTATTTTCTTCATAATTATATATATACTATATGGTCTTAAAGTATGTGTAACATCAATATAAATATTTTAAATAAAATGAGAGATGTAAATTAGAAAAATAAGGGTAAGTATACATATGTTCAGTTATCTTCGGATATCCATTCGGGTTCAGGTATTACCCTTTCGGGTTCGGATATCCAATCTCTCCTAACTTAATATCCGTTCGGATATTTTGTTATTTTGGTTCGGATTTCGGTTCGGGTTTTTCGGATCGGGTTCGGGTGCCACTTCGGATATTGGGTAAAGTGCCCACCCCTAATTACACTATAAGCATTTCTTCAAAAATCTTTCTTTTTAAAAAGTGGGAACTAAAGTTTTATTGGATTGTGCAATTGCATGATATTTTCGTCCAACAAATAGTCTATTTGTGTAGAAATTGGTATAAAATTATTAAAATGATAAAATAATCGTAACTGATAAAAGATATTTATTTTTATTTTTAATTCTTAAAAGTATCTTAACTAAATTTTGATTAACTTTTATTACTATTATATATTTTCCTTTATTCATATATATTAAATTATTTTTAATATCAAATGAATTTAAATGTATAGTATATATATTTGAGAAGGCTTTGGGCAACTAGATATATTTTCATATAAATGATATATATTTTTCTTCTTATGTATTCTATGTGTTCTCGGAATTATATTGGGAAAATTACCAGAACGGAACAAAAAAACAGCATGGTTGTCCCTTTAGTATAAAACTATTTTAGTCCATTTTATCTTTCTTTCACCTTTTTTATTTTTGAAAATTAATGAAATAAATAGTTCTGTGGATCAAAAAATTATAAAAACAAAACAAAAATAATAAAAACCCCATATACAAAAAGAAGTATTTTTGTTGAAAAACTTAATAAATAAAAAATTTAAATTACGTTTTACTAAAAGTATATTGCCTCTTCTACGAAAATTGGGCTAGTAGAAAACGAATTCTAGATTGAACATGTTCATCTTTTTTTTTCTAGAACGAATAATCTACTTTTTATTAAAATTTTAAACAAGGGGAATGTGAATTATACTATTCGTAAAGATAGCAACTTTGATGTGGAATGCATGTTCTACGTTTATGAAGTTTTCTAAAGTTTCATGAATGCGAAATTTAGAATATACTCATACGTCTACCTGAGGTAGAAATTGGATTCACGATTTTTATCATTGTTCTAAAAAAGTAGAAGGTGCATTCTACGAATAAGAAAATATGTTTATTGCGAAATTAAGGAAATTTCAGTTAAGTAAATATTCTAAAAATATCCTTAAAATATTCTAACTTCCTAAAACGTGTTTTGATCGATTTGTTTTGTCTAAAAAATGATTTTGCATTTTCTTCTTCATAAATCTATGATATATCTCCATAATTTGTTTTGTGATTTTCATAAACTCTTGTTCTAATTTTTTTTAGTTTAATAAAACTAAAAATTTACAAACATTTTAAAATTTTTAAACTTTTTATAAAAATAAAACTTTGTAAACTTTTTTATAAAGTTTATTTAACGTTTTTACAAAAATTTTATTTTTATTTTTGTAAAGTTTACAAAGTTTATTTTTATTAAAGTTTTATTAATTTTTTTTTTGAAAGTTTACAAACGTTTTAAACCTTTTATAAAAATAAAACTTTCTAAAATGTTTTTTTATAAATTTTGTTTAAGTTTTTATTAAAAAAAATTGTAAAGTTTTATTTTTATTCTTATAAAGTTTACCAAGTTTATTTTATTAAAGTTTTATTAAAAAGTTTTTAAACTTTTATAAAAATAAAACTTTGTAAAACGTGTTTTTTATAAAGTTTATTTAATGTTTTTTAACTTTAAATTATTTTTATTTTTATAAAGTTTACAAATTTTATTTTTATTAAAAACTTTTTAAAAAGTTTTATTTGTATTTTCTCTTTTTAAGAGACTTTACTAGAGAAACTATATCAATTAACAATGGTTAGTTTTGGGACTATGGAGAAAATTATACTAAAAGGACAAGTAAATGATGGTTTTATACTATAGAGACAACCCTGCTAAAAAGTTTTTATAAAGTTTATTTAATGTTTTTTAACTTTAAATTATTTTTATTTTTATAAAGTTTAAAAATTTTATTTTTATTAAAAACTTTTTAAAAAGTTTTATTTGTATTTTCTCTTTTTAAGAGACTTTACTAGAGAAACTAGATCAATTAACAATGGTTAGTTTTGGGACTATGAAGAAAATTATACTAAAAGGACAAGTAAATGATGGTTTTATATTATAGAGACAACCCTGCTAAAAATTTGTTCCGTTTTGGAAAATTTCCCAATTATATTCTATATAATAATTAAAATTATGATAAACTATTGTTTTTTTTTTGTGCAAATGTAAAAGTTTATATTAAGGTATTTCGTTTAAAAGAATTGTGGCAAGCCACTTATTACAAGAAGAGGGGGAAATTGCAGAAATAAAGATTGAAGAATTTATATAAGAGTGACTGAATTTATATAAGAGACTTTACTAGAGAAACTAGATGAATTAACAAACACATAAATTAAGAAACTAATCATAACAAAAATATAGATGTATGTTTATATAATAAATTGACATTGCGCTTTTCATTATATTTCCTTCTCATTTTAATCAATTGACATGATACGATCTAGAATTGCTTTGTGTCTCCTATCATTTCGTTCACGCCAAATATAGTTGTGTCTCATGTCATTTCGTCCACCCCAAATATAGTAGGCGCACGAGAAGAAGGTAAGAACATCGTATGATCCAGTCAGAAGCAGACTCAGCGTCGTATCCCAATCTGAATCAGGAGCAGACCCAAATAGATTACCCCCACCCCAATCCATAGTGAAAATATATGGACATGAAAAAATAGGTGACTTTTTGTCTCATCCGGTTCTACATAAAATAAGAAGCCTTGGACCTGACCCGAACTCCGCATCCTAGATGATAAACGCATAGTGCGGGACTCTCTGGGGAAAACAAATCGCTTTACTCCATTGTACTCTAGGCCTGTAATGGCGTATCAGATGCCATGTTTCATCTGCCAAAAATCTGTCTTCAAAAACCTCTTCATCTTGTTTCCATAACACTCCATCTAAACCGTAAGGAACCAATTAAACTTGAGCAAGTTTCTCCATCTAGAATGTGAGGTACCAATTAAGCTTAAGCAAGTTCCTCCATCTAAACCGTGAGGAACCAATTAAGCTTAAGTTTAATCCATTCCATCTAGACCACGAGGAACCAATTAAGAAACTTCCGATTAAGCAATTAAGAAAGTTCTTTTTTAGGGGCCAAAGCTTAAGCGACTTCCACCACATCCATGAACCAGTTGAACTATCCTTTATATCCCAAAACATCTCATTGCACAGTAAATACTGTCTCACCCAAGAGTCCCAAAGAGAACTAGAGTTGGAAAAAATTCGCCATAAGAGCTTCAGAGCAAATACTGTACCCACCTCTCACACTTCTGATGCCAAATCCACCCTCTTCCTTAGGACAACATAAAACTTCCCATGCCACGTTTGCTTTACTAGTAATAATTGGGGAACCACTCCAGAGAAAAGCTGAGCACATACTTTCAATTTCTTCAATACAACCCTGAGGAAGAAAGAACACTGAACTCCAAAAATTTGTGATGCTAGCTATGACTGATTTAATCAGTATCAGCCTCTTTGCAAATGATAGGGCCTTGCTCGTCTAGCAAAGAAACCAGTTTCTTATTTGTACAATCAATGCTCATGGTCTGACTTTGACATCAAACCTTTGTTTCGAGGGGTAAACCAAGATACTTAATAGGGTGGACAGAAATCGACAACCATAGCAGTAGCTGCATTCTCTAGCCCTTGGTTTCCTCTACCCGTTGCAAACACAGCAGGTTTTGCCACATATCGTAGGCCAGAAATTCCAGCGAATCGATCAAAAACTTGAAGGGTGCCTTGGAGTGATGATGGACTTCCACCTTAAAGACCAGTATGTCATCGGCAAAACTAATATGGGAGAGTCGCACCTCTTGACATTGTGGGTGGGAACCGATGGTGCCTTTTAGGACTTTCCGATTGAGTAGCTTGGAAAATACATTGCTCACAACAACATAAATGTAGGGCGATAATGAACAGCTATGGCTGACTTCCCCGGCGCTTGAGAAAAACCCTCCAGCTCACCATTTACCGAGACAGATAAACCTGCCGTGTCAATACACCACATTATCATAGCGATAAATAAATGTTGATAGTTTATTGCTCGCAAAGTTTCTTCAATAAAAACCCAGCCCACTGTGTCAAACTCCTTAGACATATCGAGCTTCATTGCTGTCATGGATAATATAGATAGCTTGTGATAATCCTTGATAAACCCAGCCCACTGTAACCACCTTTCTACAAATGCACATTATTTCATCCATATAGCCTGAGGTAGAGTAGCCTTTAGTCTACTGTTAATGATCTTCGAAATCACCTTGTATATGAAGTTACAGCACGCTATGGACCTGAAATCTGACATCTTCTCAGCATCAGTAATCTTTGGAACCTAGGAGAGTAGAGTAACATTAACACTTTGAGGCATGAACCCAAAAAGGAAAAATAATTGAAGGGCTGTAACAAAATCCATCCCAATAACCTGACATGCTGACTTGTAAAACTCCATATATATGATAACTGTCTTGCCCAGCTGCTTTGTTAGTCGTCATAGAGAACGAGACCTCCCTAATCTCCTCCACCTGAACTGGCCTCACCAGCAGAGCAGCATCTTCCCTTGAGCACTGATAGTCAAAAAGGTCAGTAAGCTCCTCCTGAGATACCTCGGACAGACCTTGGTGATGTACATTCAGAAACATCTCGAAATGCTGAGCTGCATCACACTTAATATGGCGAGGATTAGTAAAAATTATGTCATCATCTGTTAGAACACATCTAATTCTGTTCTTAAGTTTCGAGTCTGTGTGACCTTGTGGTAAAACATGGAGTTGTGGTCTCCTAGGTAAAACATGGAGTTACACCCTAGATTTCTGGTAAAAAAATTATCTTCAATTAATACCGGAAATATGGCGCTAGTGTTCCCAATCATCTGAAGCTTCAAATGAAGAGGCTTGGGGATTCTGCATCTCATGTGTGTGTTTCTCACAGAGATATTCAAAAGTCAGCTTTACTCATCCTGACATGTCCCAAAACAATCCTTGTTGGGTCCTCGCATCATAATTTTTAGAGATTTAAGCTTAGTATAAAATCTCTCTAAAGCAGACTGAGAGTGATATAATGGTTCAGTCTCATTCCGGACTTTAAAAACTTCATTTAGAAATTTTAGATGGGCAGTTGTATGATTAAAAAACTTGAAAGGGTTCCTATTACCCTCTGGCACAGCTCTAAGCAGAGTTTGCATCCTCATGTGATATGAAACTCCTCCGGACACAAAAGTGGTGAAAGACTGTGGAAATCCATTTATCCACCAAATGTTAACCATGTCACGATCTAACTTCTTACTGATGGGTTATCATCTTGACAGTTTGTCCATGTAAAGTTGGGACCAAACTGAGGTAAATCTATAAAATCACAACATCTTACAGCATTTTGAAATTCTTTCGATCGCATTCCTATCGGCCCTGGTCTCCGTGAACCGAGAATGCTCCTGCCCAGAAAAAGCCACGTTGAAATCTCCATGTATAATTCAAGGATTAGTAGTTCATGCCACTGAACTAGAAATCATCTCCATATCCTTCCATAGATCTCGCCTCTCAGTGGCACTATTAGACACATACACAAAAGAACAAAGAAAAATATCACCAGAGGACTTGAACTGCACCCATAACGTAATCATTTGAGAACTCATGAGACTGGACATGTCTCCACATCATCTGACCAGCAAATCTATATCCTTCACAATCCACAACAACTCCAACCCGGAAAGGTAACGTCAAATATCTTCTGAAAATTTTCTTATTGCACTCTAGTCTCAATCACACATCCTATAGACAACTTAGCAGCTTTAACCCAATTAATACTAAACTGCCTTTTGTTTACGTGGTATATTGAACCCACGCATGTTCCAAGCAAAGATATGTGACATCAGTGCCTCCTGTTGGAAGCTTTCTTTGGATAGTGATGCACTCTATGAATTTGAACTACTGCGTGGACCAAGCCTCTGGAGTTTGTAGTAAGATTCTTAAAGCCTATCCCTTTGAGACACTGAGAAGAGTTTTGCTTGCTGACCACCACTATAGTTTTCTTGGTAACACAACTTCCAAAACATTCACCTCCTTATTCACTACTTCCAGATCCTCATATATAACTTCTTCCACCCTATCATCTTTCTCAATCTCGCCTTCTTCCCGAATGTCTTGAAGTACCTGAAAACCATTCTGTGATAAGCAAAAACTGGACCCCAGGCCAGCCTTTGAAGAGCAGTGGTCACACTTTAGAGATGGAACCAGACTTTCTTTATCACTCTGATTCTCAGGATGAGAACTTTTCTGTAAAGTCTCTTCTCCAAATAATGTGTTTGAGCCTTCCCCAACAGTCTTCATTGACAAGGACTCCAAATCCTCCATTAACTTTGAGAAGATGTCACGTCCCGACTTTTCTGACACGGCCTTGGTAGAGAAACCTTCAAGAACTACCTTGTCTGTCTCCAGAGCAGGTAAACCCAACTATTGTTTCCTGCTCAAGATAACAACTGACTTATGAGATGGGCACTCCTTATCCAGATGACCTCACTTAGAGCGCAAGTAACATCTAAAAGGAAGCTAAGGGTAGCCGACAGTAACCTTTGCATCTGACCCATCACATCCTTTGAAGCTAATCAAATTTGGTAGTGGCTTAGCTAAGTCTACATCCACCAAGGCTCTCGCTACATCCATACCTACACAATGCTCCGTGTTTAGGTGTTGTTTAATGAACTTCCCAGCAGTGCGAGAGAGAAAGCTTAACCATTTTTTGGAGTAGATATAACCCGGAACATTCCCCATATCCACCTACAATGGTATCGCTGAAAGGTGTGGGGGCGCCTGAGCAGTTCCCTGATTCCATTTCCCCAGCATTAGTGGCACATCAGCGATATGCCAAAACTTCCTCTTTAGAACTCTACTTCGAAATCCAGCATCATCAATTCTGAACAAGTCTGTTATCTTTCCAATGAACTGCACATCTATCTTCAAGCTCTTACACATGACTGTCCAAATACGATTCACTGTGGATTAAATTGAACCAATGCGTGTAGCTCCATTCATGAGGTAGCCAACAATAAACTTTGCCACAGAGGTTCTATATCAACCATTAACTCCACCGGTACCTCGACTTCTGCAACACCATCGTGGACCACAAAACTTGGTAGATTCAGTATTTTTATGATCATTTCAGGGCAAGATAAAAAAAAGAACGAAGAATTAAAAGAAAAGAATGGTTCCCCCGAAAAAACCACCAAATGGGAACTCCACTGACTCAACCGTAATAAGAGGTGTCAGTGATGAATCCCCAGCTGTCTCTCCAGCACCTGTTCGAAGCCATCACCTTTAATTCACGCTTCTCCAAGTCTCACAGATGAGAGACACCATCAATTCTAAAAGCTTTGTTGCTTTCGTCTGCGACTTTAAGAACCTCTTTGCCTGCAATTTCATGAGTACCAGTGATACCGTCAATGCTAGGAAATAGACTTCTCTATTAAGTGTAGACTTGGAAGAATATAAGCATAAAATAACAGTTAGTCAGTTACCAGGTTTTTGTTTTGTCAAAATGGTAAATGGTAATTTCATTTACTGTTTAAACTATTTTTACATTTGATTAAATATGTTGTCCACTTTTCCATTTCTACTGAGACTTTGAACCATATTTTGCAGAATCCTCCTAAATTATAAATGAAATTAATCATCTGCTAACTTTTATTATTAACTCTTTGCCATAGCTATAAGAGATATACAACTTTAATGTTTAGTGTTTACTAATCATAGAAGCTAAAAAGTTGTAGTATGAAACCAGGAACACCATGTTTCTTTTACCATTATTTTATTATGTCACTTATTACTTTTTGGTATCGTTTTATACTATGAAACTAAGATAAGACCTGCGCTTTGCGTTGGGTGAACTTATATAATAAAAATTAAAACTATATAGTATTGACAAATTAAATATGTATATATGTTTGAATTTTTTTAATATGCATACAATTGTGTTTTCTTTATATAATTATTTATATGTTGGTCTGAACATTTGTAATTGTAATAGTGGACCGAAATCTATTTTTAATATATGGCGAGCATGATCGATTAGAGCTTAAAATTTTTATCACCCTGTTTATACTTATAAAAATCGTAATGTGGTCATCAAGTGAATTTTTATTACAAAACATGTTATACAATTTTTTAATTCGTTACTTTAACATCATTGAGAACTATTTTAATGGTTTTAGAACCATCACTTAGTATTGTTTTCAAAATCGAATTACTTTGACCTTAGTTTTCCACATAGTTTTGAAAGATTTCAATTGGACGACTAAATTGATGCAGCATATTTTCTTATTTTAAATCGTTAGCTGAATATATATATATATATATATATATATATATATATAAATAATATGAATATTTATTAAATAAAAATCAGTATTAATATAATTTTATGATTATTTGTATTTTGTTATAACAAAACAAATTAAGCCATCGATCACAAAATTTTCAAAGTGGAATTTTAAAATTTCTAATAATTTATGGTCGTTTAAAAATAAAAATATAACATCTAAGAAAAAATCTAATTTTTTATTATATGGTTAATGTGATTGTTTAATATGTTTTAATAGTATAAAATTAAACAAAAAGAGGTAAGGTACAAAAATTGTTATCAAATATTTATTATTCATAATCATTAATCGTCATATATATGTTAGTCTTATTAGGTAATTCTGTAGCTTTTATTTAATGAAAGTGCAAGAATATTTTTTGTATACTATTTATTGGTTTGATAGTTAGTTTAATAAAAATATAATATAAATTAAGATGAACCAACCTATTTTTCTACAAATTCTGCATTTCATTCTCATGGTGTCACATAACTACAAAATAATGTTGTAATGTTTCTCAATTAATATATAAGGGATATTAAACCATTGATCATTAATTTTTAACATAATAATTTTCACAATTTTATTAATTTATTGTTGGTTTTTTAAATTCAAAATATAACATATACGAAAAAATCTAAATTTTAATTTTATAGCTAATTTGATTGTTTAATTTATTTTAATAATATAAAATTATACAAAAATGATGGAGGATATATAAATTTTTTACTGAATCTTATTTAGTAGAATCATTAATGATCATATATATATTAGTCATATTTGGTCATTCCATAGCTTTTATTTAAGAAATATGAAAAATAATTTATAGAAATTATATTCAGTCGATTTTTCAATTAAATGTGAGAGTGACACGTGGCAAAATTACTGTAAATGCATTAACGCTAATGCTTCTCTTTTAATATATAAAGGATAAACAACTATATAGAAACTTGAAATATAATAAGTGTCTGCTTACATACATATCAAACAAACATGCATGATACTATTCAACTTTGCCAGCAAAAGAATAAGAACATCAAGGAAAAATAAATTTTGTTCACTTTGGAGTTCTTTATTAAGCGTATATGATGGTGAGATAAACATTTGCACAGTTCGTATTATGGAACTTCTTCTACTAAGAACGTAAAAACATAAACCTATACAATATATATATTTTTTTTTTTTTGCTAAAACCTATACAATATATACAATTTGATTATAGTCATACGGGTTACTCTTATATATAGATGTGATCAATAACGTAAAAGCATAAACATATACAATGACAACAAATGCAAAAGTCGTTTCACCATCCTTACTTCATATATTATAAGAGAGAATCCGAAATGGGATTTATAATTTGATCTACGCAAGCCCTTATATAAACTTAGTAGTACCACTGCAGCTACAATGGCTTCCTTTGAGCTTTAGAGAACCATATCGAGAGTGTTGCCAATACCTTTTTATCATATTGTAGATGTTAGATACATTAAAGTAGTAACCCACGTTTCGAAAATTAAAAGTTTGGTTTTCAGTATTTTCTTAAATCAGAAAAGGACCTTATGTCTGACAGATGATCTTTTGGGCGTAGCACAACTGCATTTTGACTCAACTATAGGTATGCACTAATGCAAGTTTCCTCTTACTAACGGACTCAAATTAGAATGCATTTGTGATGTTTGTGTTTTTGTTTTAAGACTGAATGGCAAAAGAGCTCCGTTCCGTGACAACTTTTAATGATCTCTGAAACAAATAAAAGCATTGGAAATGGAGGATAACAATGTAAGCTCAAGAAATTGGAGCTTGATAGGTTGCTGCAGTGGTGAAGTTTTGGTTCGTATACATGTGTTATATATGGAGAATGATGTGTGATACAAGTTTCGGAAGAATAAAAAAGAAACGTCAAGATGTGATGATGTGGAATATTTCCTTATGTCTGGTTCACGAAATAAAGATTATTAGATCACAAATTGGAAGATTTGGTGATGCTAAAATATAAGAAAATATTATTTGATATATACCCTGAGTTTTCTTAAAATTAGGGTTAGTGCTTTACACGTTGTAATTCTCATAGAGAACCAAAAAGGGTTTTGGGATTTCTTAGCTGAGTGAGTCGAAAGACTTGATCAACAGGTGTTGAGTCAAGCAAGTTGGGTTATTAGGAATCGATCAGTGTCAAGCCGTGTGTGGCGTTGTGTAATTCGGATTAAGCAAGTTTGTAAGAGATTGTGTAAAGGATTTCTAATAAAAGAGATAAGTGTTCTTTGGAATAACTTTGTGCCTTCTGTTCTCGTTGTATCTCGAACTTTCAATTGGTATCAGAGCGGGACACCTAAACGAAAGAGAGTTCTTCGAACCAAGGTGAGATCCTGAGAAGAGAATATGGCAATTTTGGCACAAAATATGTTGCTGCTGAATGATGTGAATTATGGGTATTGGAAAGTGAGAATGAGAGCAAACTTACGTGGGGCTGATGAAGATATCTGGACAGTTGTTCAAACTGGATGGGAAGAACCGTTTGTGATGCAAGAAGATGGTTTGAAGATACCTAAACTGAAGACAAAGTGGACAGCAACAGAGAAAAAGTTTTCAAGGTTTAATGTAAGAGCACTGGATACAATCTTCAGTTCTGTAGATGGAAAGCAATTTGAGCTTATACAGGGATGTGAATAGCTAAGGAAGCTTGGGATATACTACAAAATGCTTTCGAGGGTACTGCGAATGTTAGGAGGATAGGATTGGACTTGCTTGCATCACTGTTTGAAGACATAAGGATGAGGGATGATGAGAAGATAGGAGATTTCAGTGCGAAGCTCAGCTCCATAGCCAATGAAGCACAAGTTTTAGGTAAAAAATATGAAGATGCAAAATTGGTGAAGAAGTTTTTGTGATGTTTGCCTACTAAGTTTGCAGCACATAAAGCAGCCATAACATTGACGATGAACACTGATGAACTGAAGTATGCTGAGGTAGTAGGGATATTAAAGGCTGAGGAGATGGAATTGGAATCTAAGTGTTCAAAACTTGCTCAAGACTCACGAATTACAGTTGATGAAGACATCCAGAAAGCTAAGAAGCCTGAAGAATCTATTCACTTGGTGATTCAGAAACTTGAAGAAACCATGAATCTTTTGAATAAGATGTCCAACGACAGACTGCCAAGAGAAGAAGAAAGACATAAATGGCAGGCAGTGGTGTGTTTTAATTGTCATGGTATTGGGCATGTCAAAACAGATTGTCCATCATTCAAGAGAAAAGAAATCAAGTGTAATAGGTGTAATGGTTATGGGCACATAAAATCAGATTGTGTGAATACCAAGAAGATGAAGATGAAGAGAAGTTGCAGTGATAAAGTGCCAGAGAGAAAAGAAGATGCTCTCAATTTCGTGTCTCTTCATGGAGTTATAGGGTCTGAAAAAGACATTACTAAAGATGAAATTCGTATGTCAGGTGTGTCACACACCAATTCAGATGCGTCACACAGTGATACAGAAAGTGATTTAGATGCAGATCTTCTAGCCGAGTATAAGGTTCTCTTTGGTAAATTTGCAGAACTCAGTCACGAAAACCTACAGCTCATCAAGGATAAAGCTGTCTTAAAAGATCAAGTCAACACCCTAGAGATGGAACGGACTGATGCGAAGGGTGAATCAAAGTGTAAGGTGAGAGAGGATGATAATGAAGACGAGCTTCAGTCTCTTAAGAGAGTTATTGCAGAGCAGAATCAAGTTCAACAAGAGTCTGAAATAAAGTTTCATCAGATGAAACAGCTGTTGAATCAAGAAGTTGAGAAGAGTCAGCTTCTGCAAAGACAACTTGCTGAGAACTACAAGAAAGTGAGAATGTTGAACACTGGATCAGCAAGTCTGGATCATTTCTTGTCAATTGGGTTATAAAGGGACGACTTCACAAGAGGTTGACAAGAATGAAGGAATCAAGTTTGTAAAACGCTCAATCCCAGTTGTTTCAGCTGAACGAAAGAATGAAACTCAAGCAAAGACTGTGGTTCCAAAGATACAAGACAGAAAAGTTGTTGCTAAGCGAATGAATGGCTCTCTTTTGTGGTAAAACCGGACATACTGTTGCTTTCTGTTATTCCCAGAGAAACCAGATTGAGAGAGCTTGGAGAATGAATCTTTGCTATGTGGAACCTAAAAGATATTGACATGTATGGATAGCTAAGAAAGATCTGTATCCTAAGTTTACGAAAGGTGTGTTACACGAGCATATCAATGTGTCATACACTCGAATGGAAGATCAATATACTGAACTTGAAGAGCCAATTCGATGGCTTAGAAGGTGTTGAGAGTTTGGTGGTCCCACAAGTATCATGAAGTTTTTCACAGATTTTTCACTCAAGCAGGGGGAGATGATACTTGGTTAATGGGAGTTGATCATTTGCTACAGTGGTTAGAGTTTAGTGAGCTTGAGTTGTAAAACTCAGTGAAAAATGGGGAGAATGTAAGCTCAAGAAATTGGAGCTTGATAGGTTGCTGCAGTGGTGAAGTTTTGGTTCGTATACATGTGTTACATATGGAGAATGATGTGTGACACAAGCTTCGGAAGAATAAAAAAAAACGTCAAGATGTGATGATGTGGAATATTTCCTTATGTCTGGTTCACGAAATAAAGATTATTAGATCACAAATTAGAAGATTTGGTGATGTTAAAATATCGGAAAATATTATTTGATATATATCCTGAGTTTTCTTAAAATTAGGGTTAGTACTTTAGACGTTGTAATTCTCATAGAGAACCAAAAAGGGTTTTGGGGTTTCTTAGCTGAGTGAGTCGAGAGACTTGATCAACAGGTGTTGAGTCAAGCAAGTTGGGTTATTAGGAATCGATCCGTGTCAAGCTATGTGTGGCGTTGTGTAATTTGGATTAAGCAAGTTTGTAAGAGATTGTGTAAAAGATTTCTAATAAAAGAGATAAGTGTTCTTCAGAATAACTTTATGCCTTCTGTTCTTGCTGTATCTCGAACTTTCAAACAAAACGATGAAAGCTTTGAAATTCCAAGTGATAGAGTTAAACCAATATCACGACAATGACCAGTCATACAACATATTATAGATCCAATTAGTTTCTCATCACGTTATGAACTAAATAATATAACAATTACGTGTTTCGTATAAGCAAATCCCCGTGTTTACTATTAGTAGAAAAAGGAAACATTTTTCGTTAATATACTAAGTTTTTGTGAGGAGCTCTATTCTAACGACACGTAAAGTATCGTGAGGCTGAGTGTACATTTTCCTCGACCACTCAGCCAGGGCCGTGCCAATCAGCCAATGTTATGAGGTTTGAGGTATTGGATCAGGCCCCTCTCATATCTGTAAATATTTTTTTTTTTTTGAAAAAAGGCATATATCTGTAAATATTGAGACACCATATTTGTTGATACTTATAGAGTATTTGCACTCTACACACAAGAATTATAGGTAAATTAGGTGAATACACATGCAGCCTTTTCTTAGTTTATATCGAAATATTTATGACCATTTTACCCTATTCCATATACGTTTCACTTATTCAATATCTCCCCTTCTACAAAAAAAAAATCTATGGAATCCGTGTTTCTCTTTCCTCTCTCCTTCTTTCTTTTTCTCCCTTCTCTTAATCTTTCAATCCTATCCGAGAGATGTATATGTTTGAGGAGGCTTTCTTTTAATCTTGTTGTCTTTCTGCTGCATGTGGCTTCGGATCATCTTGATCATCGGTGTAGATCTAATCTTAAATCTGGCCAGCAGTTTGGGGTGGTTCTGTTTTTCCCTTTTTTTCCTGGCTGAAATCTCTCCTCTGATTGATTCCATCTTCTGCAGATGTCGAAGTTTTTTTTGCATGATAAACAAATAGTTGAAAGTCACTTACAGATTTATACGAGCCAATAAACTTTTTAACCATATATAATTTATGTATTTAGATTTCAAATTATATTTAACATTCATTGTTAGATTGCTAACATATTCAATAACATAAAAATATATTGTTAGATGGCCAACAATTTTAATAGCAAATAACAATTTATTTATACATTTAAATCTTTGAATTCTTTTGAGAGATTCTTTGTTAGCCGACTAATATATCTAATAACATGTAACAATTTAATTGTACTTTTACATTTATCTTTGAATTAGTTTTTGAGTTTTTTGTTAGATGGTTAACATATCCAATACTGTATAACAATTTATTTATCTTTGAATATTTACATTGCACACATATTAAGTGTTGTTAATAATGAGCCATATTAATGTTAGACCGCATCAATTTTGTAGACGTGAACAAACTGAGTCAACTCACAGTTATTCAACTCAGCAAAAGAACAAATTTATCGTTTTTTTGAAAAGTATCGAATACCATTGTTATCATCAAAACTTTTCTCAACTGTACTTTCTTTCTTCCACAACGACTACACTTTTTTCCTATTTGGTGGTTTCATAGATTTTGGATCTTTTTACAGCAGGCCATGTCAGTGTCGTCTTTGAGTGAGAAAGATAATAAATTGAAGAAACTCTAAATTGAAAGATACATATCATAAAATTTTAACCGGATTGACGACGGTGAGTAATAGTCGTGGAGGTGGAAGAAGGAACAACACATATATTAAAATATAGTGAACGTATGTCGTATAAATCTTTATAAAATATGTTGTGGGGGTTAAAGAAGAGATGACAATTTTGTTGACAAGTGGATATAATCGTCATACCTATTATTCTAGAACGAAAACAATATACGGAGTATTTTACCTTCGTGTAGACATAATCTAAAATGTTTCTCAGAACCAAAAGGACTGTTTTGTCATTACGTCATTCCTAGTTGATTTTTAAACCTCACACAATTTATACCTTGGGTATTTACTTAATTAACTACTTCTTTATAGATTTTGACCCAATTCACTCAAGCAAACTGTAATATAATTACCGAAAACAACATTTCTGTAATTATTCCATTTCTAACATTCTTTTCTATTTTTATTTATAATCATGGACACTGACCATCTTTTTAGAGATGAAAGTAATTTTTTTTACTGTGTATATATATACATCCACTACGCAGTTGTACATCCTTTGCCATTAGAAGTTTGTATAATTTTTCTCATATAATAATTTTAAAATTCAAAATAAAAAAAAATAAATTATTTTTAATTTACCTTTTACATTAAAAGTTACTATTACATTAATGTTACTATTTTTGTTATTATTTAAAATAAATGAATTATTTTTTTCCTCAATTAGACCTCAGATACTCTAGGCGCGGCAATGCACTCAGTAAATAGATATCTTAATCTGATTAACCTTTTGCATTCAATCCGATTTCATATACTATCACCATGAATAATTTTATTGAGATCACTACTTGTAGTAGTCGAAGTGAAGTATTGTGATGAATAAATTAGGAGTTTATATTAATATATATAGAGATACGATGTGAATGAGATGGAGAGAGAAAGAAAAATAACACGCGTGGAAAGTGGGAATAACGGTGGGATGCAATCTTCGACGTTTGCTAAGAAAGCACTCAAAATGAGATCAGATATGACACTCCTACTCTTCTTTTTGTAACTCACTTTATTTACATTATCTTCTTCAATTCACACCACCTCTTCCCAGCCGTCTATAATTGAATCATTATGCTTTTTAAGAGCAGTTACGACTATTAAAAAAATTACCTAAACTAGCCAACCATGCTATATGAAAAAGTCATCTAAACTATGAATGGAAAAATCAGATCAAACATTGCTAGTCTTGCATATCAAGTGGATCAAGCAGAAACAATAATGAATCAAGTTAATTTAATAGTACAAGTATGGATTAAACAGATTTAACAATTAAAAACATATATCCAATTAAAAAGCAGTCCCTAATATTCACAAAAATAAAGTCATTTATATAAAATTTTGTGTTATTATTTATTCTCATAAATAAAAATATTAATTTTTTTTGTCAGCAACAATACAGACTCATATTGACTCTGTTAATCAAACTGGGGAATCCGAATCCATGTGGACTACGTAAGACTGTTGCTTTCTTGCACTGCGTTCTAGACAGTCCGCCTTTGTATTCTTTGTCCTGAGTATATGGACCACCTCCGACGAATTGAAGCTTCTTTTCAAAGTTCGTATGTCTTCCAAATAACTTGCAAAGGCTGGCCATTCATCTGGTTCTGAAACCATCTTCACCAATTGCGAACAATATGTTGCAAAGTAACATTATGCTGCCTCAAGTTCCTCATACATTCCATTTCCCAAATTAAAGCTTCATTCTCTGAGTGCAAAGGAGAAAGACTTGCTCTCGTGTTCCTTGCACCCATTAACCCATCAAACCCTTCCAACGTACTATACCACCCTTGGCCTGAAAAGCTCTCATTCACCTTCCATGATCCATCCGAGAAGCACCACCTGCCTGGGATTAATGGAAACTATGTTGTGTTTGATTGTTTAGAAACGTCTAATCCTTGGTTAAGGGAACTTTGGGCTTCTTTCCATAGTCGAGACTCTGTTTCTGCCAGCTGAAGAGTATCCCGTGAATCAATATCCAAATTACTAAAAAAATTACAATTTATTGCTATCCAAATATACCATAGGATCCATGCGAAATGATGATCATCGATTACGGAGGGTACCAGCCAGAATAAATGATCCATATTTGCAAATAATGATTTGTTGGAGAAAATTGTTGGATTTAATGGAATCCTAGACAATGCCCATACTTGAACCGCTGGTGGACATTCGAAGAAAATATGATTGATGGATTTTTCCTGGTCTCCACATCTTGAACATATAATATCTCCTTGTATTCCTCTACCTTTGAGATTCTTTTTAACCGCTATACAACCGGACAGCATTTGCCAAAGGAAATGTTTCATTTTCGGTGGACATTTTATTTTCCAACAATGTGCCTTTAATGGATTCTAAGTGAAATCCCAAAGTAAAATTGTTGAAATCATTTATGTTACGATTCCTTGGTAATCCATCAGAAAGTTTTCAACAAATTCCTAACAAACATTATCTATATTATTAAAAGAGAAGTACATATATAAAATATCCCTTAGTTTTCAGTGTTATTTACACTTTCATGCTACTGACATTAACTAATACTTCCTATTTTAATGTTATCTTTTTCACTTTGATTAATGTGTTTTCCAAAATTAAATTTGAATTAAATATACAATTAAATAATACTTCCTATTTTAATGCTTTGTCTTTTCCACTTACATTAATCTGTTTTCTAAAATTAAATTTGAATTAAATACACTTCATTAACTTCAATTAAATCAATGTCAAATTCAAAAAAATACATTTTATTGGACAAAAAATTCATCGAAATTATAATATCAATTCTTCATTGAACAAATCTGAACGAAAAATTATTACCAAATTTAAACCGAAACTAGATAATATCCAAACGGATTTACCATTTTGGTATCTAGAGAACCATAACTAAACCTTATCCGGACGAAATATTTTGGATATTCGAATGTATTTAAATCATATTTATATACTTCAATATGTTAGCTATATTCGAGTTAATATCCAAGATATAAGCTATTTTAAGTTGATTTGAAATATAAAAAATAGTCAAAAGTAAACATCTAAAGTAGATAAACAATAATCAAAACACCAAATATATATATATATATATATATATTTATTCTTCATCCAAATATTCAAGTTAAATTTATTATAATTTTTAATTTAGGTACTTTAGTTTACATTACTCAAATTTACATGTTATATTTTAGACTTAAGGATATTTAAAGATATATAAATTTTGAAAATTTAAAAATAATTTAAACGGGTTATCAAACCGGCAAAGATCTAAATCAAACAGGAACCAAAGTTTATAAATACCGGAATAGAGATAGAATCTTTAAACTCGAAAATATCAAACCCGAATAAATTTTAACCGGATTCGAGTGGATACCCAAATACCTATTCCTAGCTTAGTCAATATAAAACGATCAAATATTATAAATATACTATTTAATATAAATAAATAAAAACTAAAACCGCACGGATCAAGATCTAGTATACGTTATATGTAAGACTCATAAATTACCGAGGAAGACAATATTTGTTACATATATCATTGCTTAGGAAGAAAATATTTGTTTTATAAATTACCGAGGAAGACAATAGTTTTTTTTTTTGTAAAAGTAAAAGAAAATGTCTGTCAACTTCTGGAAACCAAAAGGTTTATTGAACTGATTTAGTCTGAGAATTTTTAGTTTAATTAATTATCCAAATATTAACTTTTATGAAAGTAATTAAATATGAGATTTTATTTAACTATATTAAATTTCTATTATTTAAGTGAAATTAAGTAAAATAATTGTTATAATATTCGTCGGAAATTAGAAATAATATGCTGAAATTTGTCGAAAATGTTAACAAAAAAATATTAAGAATTTTCTCCAAAGTTCATCAGGATACTATTTACTGACGAACCTTAGATTGCCAGTAATATTATCGGCAACCAATGATTTAAACCCTACTCAATTCCGAGGCCGAACTAGCAAACATGGTGCTCATATATTTAATCTGATTTGATTTTTAAGAACCTATTATTTAATAATCTACAAAAACCACTAAAATATGGGATTAGTGATATTATTATTTATCTTACTTAAAAATATGTTATAAATATGTTATAGAAAGTGTTACAAAATATACATGTTACAAAAATATACATATACATATATATATACATATATGTTATAGAATTCTTAAATTTGCAAAGATGCTGAATAAACAAACCCATAATTGATGGAACCTTTAAATTGAGCCTTCTGATTTATCTTTATTGTATAAAATAAAAATTAAATTACTTGACTTGTGATTCTTACGATTTTGAAGAAGATTTAGATATGCTATCTTCAAAATGAAGTGAATGAGGATGAAAAAACCCAAATTATAATGTGATTTGGTATTGTTTTACTTTTCTTATCATCAGTATATTAGAATTTTGGTATTTTGTGTAGTTTATTTTGTATTTAAAATTTAATTTATTACTCAAATGAGACATTTAAATACTTACTAATATTTATCTTGTTATATTTTTATGGTACTTTTGCAAAAAATAACCTAAAATTTGAAATCAACTACATACAACATTTTTTTCTATTAGATATCCGAGAAATTCCTCGATGTGTTACGAGATATCTGAGGAATTCTCCTGATGCAACAGCAAACATGCATTTCACTGGATTCAGCTTCATATTATGTAGGCTGAGTCTCTCGAAACATTCTTTAAGAAATGTTACATGGTCTTTTTCTTCGAGAGACTTAACGATCATATCGTCAATGTAAACCTCCATAGTTTTCCGAGTTGGTCAGAAAATATACGGTTGATGAGTCGCTGATAGGTCGCCTGTGCGTCCTTCAGGCGGAAAGATTCTACCTTGTAGTAATACGTGCCGCGATCTGTGATGAATGTAGTTTTTTGCTATCATCGGGATTCATCATGATTTGATTGTATCCCGAAAATGCGTCCATGAAAGACCGGAGTTTGTTCCCTGTCGTTGCTTCTACCAAGCGATTAATGTGCGGCAGCGGGAAACTATCTTTTGGGCATGCTTTGTTGAGATCAGTGAAGTCAATACAGACCCGCCAATTTTGGTTCTTTGTTTTAACGACGACGGGATTGGCGAGTCAGTCAGGGTATCAGACCTCTGTTATCGAGTCCACTTTGAGGAGCTTTTTGACTTCTTCGTTGACAGCAGTGGCGCGTTCGGATTCCAACTTTCGTCTTTTCTGTTTGACAGGTTTGAAAGTTGGGTCGATGTTGAGTTCATGACACGTTACATTGATGTCAATCCCCGGCGTATCCTCTGCAGCCCAAGCGAATGTATGAGGTTCTCTTTCAGACATACTATAAGCTCCGTTTTTAAGGGGTCGCAGAGGTTAGCTCCAATTTCAATGCAGCGCTCTAAGAACACTTCGTCAAGGCAAACTGAAGGTTAACTGAGACAACAGGCTCACAAGTTGGTTAGCATTTTATTTCTAAGGCTTCCGCCTTCCGTAACTGCCAGAAGATTTATGTTTGATCTTGTTCAAGGGTGTCATCAGCTGAAGGTGATTACTTTCTTTTTCAAGACAGAGTTTAAAACAATTTTGGTTTTTTGTTTTAAACCTGCGGTAAAACAAATTTGCAACATTTTCCGATCTCCCTAGATCGTCTCAATCCCGTAAGGAACTGCAAATTTGAGACACATGTGGTAAGTTGCTGGCACTGCTTGCATGGAGTTCATCAACGGCGTGTCCACAATCGTGTTATATGATACATGGGGATCAATAACGAGAAACTCCATGACTTTCATTATGCTGCCGGACCTAACCGAGAGATTATTGGATCTGAGGGACATAGTTGCTTCCCCTGAGAGTCCAACTAGCGGGGTTAAGTTTTTCGCGATTTTGGATAGGTCGATTTCCATTCTCTCGAGGGTATTTTTAAAGATGATATATGCCGAGCTTCCAGTGTCGACTATTATTCTTGCGATATAAATGTCCTAGATTGTCAACTCGATGACAAGGAGATCGTTGCGAGGTTTAGCCTGATCAGTTGTTTCTCTCTCCTTGAAAGAGACGATATTTCTCCCTATTAGGTTAGACATCTCTTTTCTTGATCGTTCGGTGATCCTTGAGTTAGAGAATCTGACCCCCCCCCCTTCTTACAGAGCCAAACTTTGGGAATCGAAATTTGCACCGTCGATTTTCGTTAAATAAGGAAAAACAGAAAAACTAAATTTTCCAGAGAGGTCCCGGATTATCTGCGTAAACATACGAATACGAAAAAAGTAAAAGATAATAGAATATCGATAGTAAATTGCACTAAGGCGTTTTACTGAATAAGATGAATTGATATACAGAGTTTCAACAAAAAAAAGATGAACATGAGATTATTAAACAACATAAAATCGCATAACAAAAGCAGAGAAACGTTCTAAGTACATAACTAGCTAGTCAGGTTGCCTTAGCTCTCCTTATATACCTCCTTAGGTCGGTTTTGGCTTTCCTTTTCGGCCCCCGGCCCGAGTTTATCTTCTTGTAGAAATATTCAATTTTTTCGATCTTCACGATTATCCCTCTAAACCTAACATTTATCTTCCAGAATTGACATTTATCTTCTCCTACGAATAATAGTTAGACCGTCATAATATCCTTGGGCTCAATTTTGTCTAAAATAGTAAGTGGGCTTTAGCCGTGTTTTAGACCTTTTAGGCCATCTTCCAAATTAGACATTTTTACGATTCTTTTAAGAAAGAGAAACTTTGGTACATCGTCAGTTTATAAAATAGTTCAAATCACTCGTATAATCGAGGCAGTTTTGGTGTTAAGTTAATTGTTGTTGTTTTATACAATCAATATGAACTTATACGAGAAAAAAAGTCTTCATATTTTCTATTGTAAATTTTCAATGGTAACTCCAATCAAGATGAAACAAGAGATATTTTGATGGAGACCCGAAACTGGGAGTTCAGGAGACAAGAATGTACCGCGTGGGATCGATCCAATACGCCTGATGGCGAAATGGACAAGACTGATCCAACTTGCTGAATGGTGAATTGGATTGGTTGATACAACTTGCTACTGAGCGAGTTGGATGTGTTGCGTCCAACTCGCCCATGTCGACTTGGATTGGTCGATCCAACTCGAGATGGTTCACGTTTGGACGTTTCCTTTGCTCAGTAGTTTTTTTGACTTAGGACTTTTTTCAAAATTATATCGAGAAAGTTTCTTTAGGAGATGCACTCATGGATATTGATTTCAAGATTGCCGTTTTAGACCCCAATAGGTAGAAAACCAATCTATATTTTTTTTCTTTGTTTTTTGTCAGCAATATAACCATACTACGCTACGACTCTGCAAATCCAACTGATAATTTTGCGTCCATGTAAATGACAAAAGACGGTTAAATATGAGCACAACGTGCCAGAATATCTACCGTTGTGTTTTCTGTTCAGGAACATGTATGACCTCTGAGTGATTAAATTTTTCTTTAGTATCTTGATGTCTTGGAGATAACTTGCAAAAGAAGGTCATTCTTCTGGTTCTGAAACCATCTTCACCCGCTGAGAACAATCGGTTGCAAATGGCACATGAAACTGTCTTAAATTCATCATACTCTCCACTCCCCTATAAGGGCCTCTATGTCCTAATAAAAGAGTGAAAGGCTGGCTCTCGTGTTTCGAGCACTCACCAAACCATCAAAACCTTGTAACGTACTATGTTGTCCTTGTCCCGTGGAAATATCATTTTCTTTCCATGAACCGTCCGTAAAATACCATCTTTCCGGAACATCTGGTAAATTTTCTCTCTCCATGTCGCTAGATAGACCAATCTATATTATTTCAAAATTTTCAATTGTACTAAATTTTAATTTATATATATCTCATATTGGTTCAATGTTGATGATTTACATAAACTTTTACACAAATTAGTTTTTTACATTTTTAAAATAAAAATATTAGATCAAATTATAAATGTTTTGAGAATCTCCACCTGGTTGACTTAGACTTCTTGAGGAGTATCCACCTAGTAGAGTTCTTGAAGAGTCTCCACCTAGTAGATTTGTTGAGAATAATCCACCTAATAGACTTCTCTATTAATTGTAGCTTTTGAAAGATAAAGTTGGAAAATAAATTTATTTTTTGTTTTGTCAAAAGAGGAACATGGTAATTTTATAAAACAATTATATTATTTTGTTTTTGATTGAATATGAGATCTACTCTTATATTTATATTAAAATTTTGTGTCATTTTGAAAAATCTCCTATTTCTATTATATATGTAACTTTTTAACTTGTTAAAAAAATCAATTTTTTTTGATATATTGAATGTCAACGGAAAATAAATTTAAAAATTTAATATATATTATTTCTTTTGTATTTTTCATAGTTTATATGTGATATTAATATATTAAAATAAAATAAACTATCAACTCAGGGTTCGCCCTTGGTCGACTTGATAACTGGTGATTTAGGAAGTGTTTTGTTTCAAGGTTCAAAATGGGCTTAAAACATTGCCACGACCTCAGGTTTGTTGTTAAAATTACCGACAACATATTTTCGACAAATTTCAACTAATTCTTCTGACAAATTTTTTGTCGGGAATTTTTTTCTAAAAGAGTCATCAGAATTTTCTTGGAACCTCTTAACAAATTTTGATGATTTTTTCCGATGAAATAGTTTCAATGAACATGCTTTATTTTTCGGTCAATAGATATTATTAAGAACAAGATAAGATCATACAATACCAACACCAATGGACAAAGGATCTCTCCGTGGTTACCTAAACCGGCAGAAAATAGATAAATCTCTGGGCACTAGAGCCCACTACCGGGCAGCATACAAGAACACAACAAACTTCTAACTTAAAATAAGTAACTAAACTTCCAAACTTCTAGAACATGTAAGACAAATACAGGGATGGTAATCTTTTTAGAGAATCTATTGATATAACCGTATTTTATAAACTACGGATTACTGAATATTATAAAGAATAAAAATGATAAAATTATACTAAATAGTACGAAAATGATGATACAACTGCAGAGGCGAGATATTATTTTTTTCCTTAACTCAAAATACGTCATGTAATGCGACGGTTCGATAACGTAATGAGTTCCAGAATACAACTGCAAACAATCTTCTAAATTTGCGTCATTCTATAGGAAGTCTGGCGAAACTAGTTTTGTGTTGTACTCTCAGACACAAAATAAAATAAAAAAGTATTCAAGTGAGAGAAGAGATTTGTTGTTCATGTATATGTCTCTCTCTAAGAAGGAGGTAATGAGCACTTGACTTTTATAGCCAATGCTAACATAACTCATACATACGTTTTTTTTAGTAACCATGAGCCATAAAGGAGAATTAAAGTAATAACAATAAAGAGAATTCATTCTCACTTGTACGTTTGGGTTTTATTTGTTGTTACAAATATCAACTCTTTATTTTGTCAGTAGTGGCAATTAAAAGAGATATATTGTTGTTGACTTTTCAACAAAAGCAAAATGAAACTGGATCATTTGCCATATTCTCAAAGTCCACAACTCGGATCAATAATCTTTTTATCTAATACACTATAGTAAATTCAAGGTTTACAAACCTTCTTATAATTCTCCATTATACATATGTGAACATTCACTTAATTCCAATATGGGATAAATAACATTTGTTTCATTTTATGCTTTATAAGCAACCCACTTGGACCTCCATTTCTCATTCAAACTGACTTCGATTTTTACATACAAACACACTATGTATATAGTGTTGAACATTCGGTTATTCCAACAAACGTCTTTGCCTGGAAACTTACCAAAAACCAATCTTAAACCATATTGTCAAAAACGATTTCCAACATCTATGACAGCTGCTTAATGGAAATGCCCTCGGCCAGACCACTGTTTAACCTCCTCCTCCTAGAACAACGAGGAAACACCTCAAGAACCACGTGACCAAGGCTTCATACACCGGCGAATAAGAATCAATCTCGGATTCAATCAATCACTCCCGGAAACGGCTAGATCTCTAACGACCATTGAAAGTCTAGTTATGAAGTCACCTAAACAACCACAAATCTCCACGACATCTGAAAGAGCCACTAGGACCGAGGCCCATTTAATCCTGAAGAAGAAAGCTGGCCATGAAAGGCATAAGAATGTATTAAATGGAAGCCACAACAGACTCCACACAGACAGTAATCACCTGCAACAACAACACAACCTAGAGGAGAAGGAGAGACGCAAAATCAACCAGACAGAACAGATCCGGACTGAGATACAAAATCAAAAGCTTTGTAGCTAAACCACACCGCAAATCAATAGATCCAGAACTTTTAGCCTAAGCCCCACACCAATCTGAGAGTCCAAGTCGATTTGGAACAAGCGGATCTCCTCCCAAAACGTAGTAAAAGCTACACACCGACACACAGACGAACCACAAGCAAGACAAAAGAGGTGATTTGGACCGATTCCGGCGCTAAGAGAGCCGCCACACGCCGGTCTAAGAAAAAAACGCAGAGAAGATGAAGGGCGGCGGTTTGAAGACTCGAGAGAAAATTAGGTCTTTTTTATGTTGTTATCAATGAACATACTATGTTGGAAATCTACCGGTAAAAACCATTTTCGACGATTTCCTATAGTACGATCATTGGGAATGAGCTACTAGTGTAGACTAGTAGTAGGTAGACGTAATTGTATTCTTTTACCCTCTATGCTAGGAGCATTTCTAATGGTACTATATTTTCAGTTTAAAATAAAATTTACAGTAAAAACTACTCAATTGGTATTCTATTTTTACTCTATAACAGATTAAAAATGAATTTACTCCATAAATAAAATATATTTTTTTACCACTGTATTATCTATTATAAAATAAACAATCATTGGAGCATTATTCAATTTTATTATAGAACTATTCTATTTTGAAGGAAGAAATAGAATGAATTATTGGAGATGGTCGAACTCGATTTCGATTAAGACTATGTTGTGTCTCAGATATATGTTATGTTACAACAGCCATAGATAAAGAAATTTTTCTACAGAAGAATTATACAAAGATAATCTTTAACACCACAGAAATGGGTCTAAACTATCTATGTGCTAACAGTCTACATTAGTCTATGTTACAAGTCACAGAACCCATTATCCATAATATATAAAAGACAAGGAAAATAAGAAAATATAAGCATAACTAAGAAAATTTGATTGCGTCGAAAAACTTTCTCTCAAAAAAGTGGCGACTCTTGAAGACACTGCAACCCTAGATCTGCCCCGGCGGTGCGTGCGCCCGTTCCGGTGCCTTTTGTCTCTGTTTTTTCTGCCTCTCGCCATCTCCTCCCTCCTTCATCGATATGCTCGCGACCCTGGTGATGGAAGACGACTGTGTTGCTCAGATCTGGTCGAGTAGATCTCGATTGTGGGCTTCGGTTTTCCTCTCTGGTGAAGCGGCGAGATATTAGGAGTGATGAGTTTTGGTGGGGGGTCGGTGTTTAGGTTCGGGGTTTGTAATCCCCTTTTTCCGTTCTGTTTATGTGACGTGGTTGGATTTGACTGCTTGGAGAGGTTGGGCTTGGTTTGTGAGAAGAATTGAAGGGAGTTCGAGGTTTTTAGGTTTGATTGACCCACTGTTGGTAGGTGGTCACCGATTTGTTCGTATTTGCTCTGGATTTGGAGTGGTTTTATCCAGTTACCGGCTGTGTGAATAAGACGTTTTCGGGAAGCTTTGATAGGCTTTGCCGTGGAGAGTTAGTGAGTATGAAGCGCGTGGAGAGCACAATCAAGGTCCAATGGCGAGTTTTAGTTGGGATTGAAGGGTGTTTACAGCGACGGTTAAGGATTCTAACCTCTCTCGATTCTGATTATGTGTTGGTGCTCGTATCATCATGTCTTTCTCGATGTTCATTTCTTCTAGTGTTATTAGTGGTGGTGCTTCTCGGTTGGTATGTCAAGGTGGTGCTCTCCTCTCCTGAAGTCATATGTCCTTTCCTTGTTTTAGCTTAAGTTATGTTCTTCTTTGTGGTTTGTACTCTTGGTTCCGAGGGATGTTGTTTTATCTCGTCGGCTTTTGGCTCCGGAAAGGCTTTGATCCTTTGCTGGTTTTGTGTAATGCAAGGTTTTTTCAATATTAATCCAACAGATGACAAAAAAAAAAGCATAACTAAAAGCATCTCAAACCGTTATTTTGAAGGTGGTTTATCTTTGAAATACAGATTTGAAAGTGCACTACTCCAAGGGTAAATCTTCAAATTTATATCTAAAACTATCAATTTTGTTGCCGCCGAAAAAACTATCAATTTTGTATCATAATCCCCAAAATTAATAAAAGTTAATGACAATGATATAAATGAAAACACGCTTCTAATATAAGACATGCAAGCCTATATGCAAATGAAAACATACTGTTAATATAAGAATCATTACACATCGCTAGGCTAGATGTCTCTATACCACCCAAATAATATGTGATCAGAAATTAAGAAATAAATCTTGTAAATGTTTCTAACTTGAAAGAATAATAAAATGGTGAAATTAATCGATAACATGCGAGGGTATACATATATGGGGTTAAATACTAGAATGCTTTCACCATTTTGTTATTCTATTCAACGTTTTTTACCAAAAATACAAATAAAAGATTATTCGATGTAAATTTTATGTTTCGCCAATTAGAGATGAACTATGACATAATATTTCAAGGATGCGGGATAGAGGCGAAAAAGTAGTCGTATAATATTTGAGTTTTCTTCTGTATAAGCATACATTCATTATCTCATCAAACATTGTTAAATGTGCTCCTTACAATTTGTTTTATACTAATATGGGTTACTCTTTAAAGACAACCAATTCAACATGGTTCAAAATTGCAAGCATGGTTTAGAAACCAGCTGTGTTCATTCTGATCTTTCTGGCGATTTTATGGTATGAGGAGTGCCTTTTCGTATCATTTTTTGATATGTTCAATTTTTCGTATCTGATATCTCATGTTTTTATAGGTTTTTAGATTCATATTTTAGGTTATTATGATCATTCTAGGTTGCATTTAGGTCATTATATTGCATTTGCATATTCATTTGCATATTATAGGGGTTGGAGTGCACAATTAAAAGTTCTGGGTCAAATCGCGAGGTCATTTCTGCAAATTCTGAAGTTTTGGGGCTAAATTGTAAAATGGCAGAAGTTGAGGACCAATTATGCAAAAACGAGGAAACCAGCCATTGGAGTTGTTCTTCTCGCCGGATCTGTTGACGACGCGACGGCGGCGATTAGCTGAGCCACATTGACGACGAGTACGGAAGCGGAGAAGCTTGGACCGGTGTGACCTCCCACCATGGCGATGAAGGAGAAGCTCGATGGAGCTCATGTGAGGGATGGAGGAGTCCCGATGGTGAGAATCGATCCCGACTTCAGTGGAGAACTGGCGGCTGAGAACGGCGGAGGAGGAAGCGCCACGGTGGTGAGGTGAGAACGAAGAGCCAGAGCCGCCATCTTAGACCTCGAGGCGAAGAAGAAGACCAGAAGTTGAAGCGATGACTCCAAGATTCAAAGCGAGCTTGACGCAGCGGAGGAGAGACATCGCTGGGAGTTGAACGTGAGCTGGAGCGGTTTGATGCAGCGGGCACTGGACGTCGCTCGGGAAGACAGACGCGACTGGGCAGCGACTTGACGGAGCGGCCTTGGCATACCGCTTGGAGAAGGCAAAGACGTGATTTCACAATGTTGACCGGTTTAGTCCGGTTTGACCCGGTTTAATTAAACTGAACCAGGTCGATTTTGGGTCTCTTATATATAGTGTCAGATCTCAAAAACCCTAATGTATGTCATTTTTCTCTCAAGACTTTGCCTCATTTTGTAAAAGCTTGAACATTTTGATCATTTTAAGGAATTTCTTCATTTTAAATCTTGTTTCTCCTTCTCATAAACATGATTAGCCTTGAATCTCACATAGATTTAAGGTTTCTCATGGAGATTAGAAAGTAGACACACTTTGAATTCATGGACTAGGGTGATTAGGGTGATTAAGTGATCTAGGGTGTTTAGTGTTAGATCTATTGTTTCCTTGCTTGTCTACTATCATTAATGCTAGATTAAAGTTGGTCTTTTTGATCTAGAGCTCTAGACATTTCCCACCCACAAGGTGTTTGATGAAATGTCTGAACCAAGTAGAGCTTGCTCTAAACTTGCCTTACACAAAGACCATTGTGTTAAGGGAGTTTAGATAGTTAATAGACTCATCCATAATGATTGCTTAGATCTTTTAGGCTCAAAGACCTTTGGTGTCTAGTTGATTAAAGCAAATGAACATTCTTCTTGACCATAGAGTTTGTTTATCTTAGTGTTCTAGACTTAAAGAAGTCTTTGATTGTTAGTTTGTCACTCTAGCTTGGATCTTAGTCACCCAAAGTCAAGTTCCTAGTCCCATGGATTCTACCTTAGCATTTGATTGAAAGTTTAGTTCTTGCACTTATTTCTTGATAGGATTTGAGATCACCTTTGTCTATATTTGTAGGATCTTAGCTTGTTACCATCAATCATCTTTCTATTTGCTTAGATTAAGAAAGTTTGTGTATTCTTGGTGCTATAGATCACTAGTTCTCTGTGGTTCGACAACCTTTCTATACTATCATTTGACTTGGAAGCCTTGAAAATTTCCAATATCAGTATCAAAGTTATTCCACCTATTATATATCCTAGATCCTAGCATTACAAGCCATTCTGGTGTAGAAATCTATAAACAATCTTAGAAATCCTAATAAATAATCAGTTTGACATTAAGTTCAAGAATCTCTAAATTTAACAATATGATTACTCAGACATACAAATAGTAATATGAATCATAATCTGAATATAAATTATATATAAAGCTAATGGAGTTTCTGTTAATTTCTAAAAGAGATATGATATTTTCTCCAAATCTAAAAGAAGCAATGAATAAAGAATACAAAATATAACCGTCAATAAAGACTTAGAAAACTATATAAATTAGATATCAAGTTGTCCAGAGATATTCTGATAATTTGTAGTGATTTCAAAACGCAAGTCGGTCATAAAATAGACCCAGGCCATCTACACGAATCAGTGTCGTTCGAATCAGTGTTCGACACTAAGTTACTAATGTCGATCAACACTTCTTAACATTTTCAACAGTTTCCTTTCGAAAAGCAGACATACCATATTTTCGTAAACAATCATAATTTTAAATTTAACCATCAGATGGACTTCACACCGGTGGAATTAGAAAAGTAACTCAAATTTTTATCTTATGTCAAGGGATGAATTCAATCGCACTGCGAAAAAGTTTCTTTATAGATAACGCATCTGTACAGTTCTTCATCTCAAATATTTCCAAAATCACCAATTATCCAAAACGTACTTAAACCTGAAAATATCTCGCATCAAAAGTATATCATTTTTATATGTACTTTTGTTCTTTATTGAGTAGGTCAAGGTGGTTTATAAACGGAAGCGATTCTGGCATGTGAAAATGAGTAATTCAATACTAATAAAAAATCTCACCAAATCGTCAATACTAATAACAATGATTATACTATATATTATGTTCGTATTTAATATATTTTAATGTAGTTATGTAGTTATATTCTTATTTTCCTTTGTATTATATTTGTTAGGCACACATAATAAAAAACTTATACCCAGAATTAACTTCTTTTTCACATAATTAAATTGCGTTAAACATCCTTTACTCAATATTTTATAATTAACTCTCTAATAAAGATGATTACATACACGTATTCAAATCACTAATAAAGTTTTTTGTTCCTTTGCTATGATCTTATTTGATTTTTGGAACTCTTAAATATTCGACTTTCAATCCTTCGGTGCCAAGAACCTTTTCATTTTTATATGTCCTTTATAATTGTTATATGATTCATAGATTTAGAAATATGGACTAAATTTCACTAAATTGAGTTCCAAATGGAATTAGTAGAAAAATAGACAAGTACAATTTTATTGTTTTCTCTTTCTTGAGTTTTTATAGGAGAAGTTTTTTTTTTCCTGTAAACATGTTTCCAGCAACAAATATAATCAATAAGTTAGTTATTTCCATTTTTAGTCAGTAAAAACAAAATAGAAACAGAGTTAAATTAATTTTTTCTGGTACTAAACTCTAATATCATAATAGAATAGAGTAAAATATAACAATATATATATATATATATATATTATTTGATAAATCAGTTTTCTCACGATGGTTGAGTACGATGACACATTTAAAAATTAAAAATATTACATATAATTACTATATTAAATTTTATTTTCCTTTTGAAAATGATTTCTGTTAATTAGAAATTTCATTTTTAGTTAATATATAATTAAACATTTATAAATTAAAAACGAATTTACAATAAAAGAATATACTTGCATATAATGTAATTTTATAAAAAGTAATTTTTATATAAATAGTAATAAATATTTCCTTTAAAACATAATATTAAGCAATATAAATATATTCTCAAAGTAATAAAATATTTGCCTTCTATCTATATATTTTCTCAGATAATTACAGAAAAAAATTGATTAGATAAACCAAATTATAATATCTTTTGGCTAATAATATTTTATAATTAAAACAAAAATAAACATATCTATAAAAACAATTCACATATATAAAATAATTTCTCAAGAAAATAATTAAAGGACCTGGTATTTAGTTTTAAAACGTTAAATAGTATTTTTATGAAAACCAATTTTACCACAAACATATTTTGAACAAATAATTACAAAATTTTTTTTTTTAAAAATAATCCTATATATTTTTAATGAACTAAACATATTATATTTTACCACAATTAAAAATATATATTTTACTTAATATTTAGTTTGATTTGTTTTCCCCCTTTATATTTGTACAATCCAATATACCTATAAAGTACATAAGAAAATATGCATTATTATATCTAAGATTATTTAAAATAATTTTCAATTTACTTTTATAAATATAAGGTGTAATATTACTTAGAGCTTACAAAATATTGTAATTATTATAAATTTTATCAGCATACAAAATTTTATCAGTTATTTTTTGTTTTATGCAATTTTATACTGATCATACAAAAAGATTATATGTCACCCTTTCCACAAAATTAGTAGCTAGACTAGTAAATTTTACTATAGTAATGTTTATTTATTTTATACATATAAATTTTGTGATGCTTCAAACCATACCAATAAATAAAAGTAAAATACTAAGTAATTATTTCAATTTATTTCTTTTGTAAAACCTATATGCATGAAATTTCAAAATATTATCGTTATATTTATTTATATATTCTTTATCGATCAACACTTAAATTTATTTATCTATTTAATTTTCAAAACAATATATATAATATTATTACTAAAATATATTTACATATCTAAGAGAAAAACCAATCTAAATCAAAATCACAAACTATTCAAAATTTTATCTATTTAGAACAAAAAATACCATGGTTGAATTTGAAAAATTTGATGATGTCTAATATGTTAAAGTGACAATTAAACTAATCATATGTTACATATACAAAATCACATGTCTAACTAAAACAATATAATATTATTCATATAAATTATAAAATAATTGAAATTGAAAATAAACTATTAATAAATTATTACTAAATATACTTTATAAGTATTTACATATGTGCATAAACATGGAAAATCATCTAATATATATTTATATATTCGTGGTTCACAATAGAATAGAATAAAATGGAATAAGAAAAAGGCGGGTAAGACTTCTAAAGTAATAACTATTACTATAAACATAACATACGTGCTCAATGATTACTAGGGAGTTAGTTACCAAACATATTCTTTTGTAAGTGGAGGACAATATTATGATATAATTTTTGATATCATTGTGAAGTTGACTATCTTAGCATATCATATCATTGTATGAGTGCGATACACACAGACACATAAATAAAAAACCAATCTCGGTTTTCAACTGGGATGATTTATTAGTAAGAGCAACTTTAATGGTAAGATACTCACTAAGTATCTTATCAATATAGTATTATTAATTTAAGTAAAAGTTAAATTGAGAAACTATATGTTTAGTTTTAATGGTAGATATTCATTAAGTCTTTTTATTATTGTAATAATATTATTATTATTTTATTTAATTTTTATTCTGATATAGTTTAGTTTAGGAAAAGTATTAAGAAAATCTAAAAAAATTGTAAAGTAAAATGAATAGATTGTTTGAATCTATAATGAAAAGAAAAAGATATAAAATGTTATGAAATTTGATAAGCTAAATATGAAGGATATAAAATGTTATGAGATTTGATAAGCTATGATCAAGCATTGTTTCAATCTTGCTCTCTTGAGTTTCTGGTGGCGGATTCTGTTACGAAGAAACTTCCATAAGCTATGTTGTTGTTGATGTAGGTGTTGATGTGGGTTTATGGTATTGTGAACTCTGGTTGTAGTTACTCATTTTTTCATTGGCATAGAAGTTTATGTTCCTCTCTAATTTCCAGACCTCTGAAAATGGGTACCACTGATGAAGTTCAAATCTTCCTAGTCATCTATGTCACTGTTGACATCTACATCTTTTACATCCTCTGCAAAGCTAACTTGCTTTCTGAGAAGCTTGTGAACACTGTCTAGTTTAGCTTTAACATCGTCCATCTGCTCCTTTCCAAGGGTAGTGGCTAATTTTCTCCTCTCAAGATCAGTGTTCTTGGTGATATTGCTAGACACCAAGTTCTCAATAAGTCTCACAGCCTCTTATAGATTCATATTGTTTACATTAGAATCCCTGTTCATTGGCATTGAGATAAAAAGGATTCAGAAAAGAGAGAAGATGGAGGGAAAGAGTAAAAAAAGACTAAATGTTGGTCCAGATACTTGCTTGAGTTGATTTCATGTATTCGGTGATTGATACTTCCAAGATGTAGCCTACACATCTATTTTATGCAGAAATGAGGTCAGTAGAAGAGTATGTCAGACACTATCAGTCGAGTTGTGTACCGTATGGTATGGTGACTAAGCTAGTGTATACTACATTGAAACATTCTAAGATTAGTAATGATTCACTTCAACCTATCATATTTGCAGAAGTGAAAATAGTGAATTTATAGACTACTCTTTGTTTTGCTTGAGGACAAGTTAAATGGTAAGACTCGGGGAGTGATATACCATGGACTTTTTTTCAATATTAGCCATGGTATATAAGTGTTTTCAGATGTATATATATATACACATTATGTTTTGGAGGCTTTTTAGCATATTTTTATGTTCATGTACGATTTGGAGTAAAGTGGTGATTTTGGATTATTTTAAAGATAAAATAGAAGAAACTCGTAGCTGACCATCGAACCAGCCGAAGAGGTCGACATTCAGAGTCAACCATCGATCGACGGACATCATCTCTCGTCGATCGATGACGTATCGCGCAAAACTCCACTTGGTTCTCAGCCGACTTAAAGCTCAAGTCGCCCATATTTACAAGAATACCATGGCCGACTTTAACCTAATATTTAAGTGCTCCGCCGGCAACGCACGCTTTCATACTTTCTTATTTTCACAGCAAACATGTCCAAGGTTTTTAGTAGTTTGGAGAGAAGATCCAAGACTCCTTAAGAGCTTTGTATTAGAACTCCAGTTAACTACATTATTTTATTTATAAAATTTATATTTATGATTATGATGTTATATGTTTCTATGCATGATTAAATCTCTTGTTGGATTTAGGGTTCAAATAAGTTATGAAAGATTAGCCCCAACTATAAAATTTCTAAGGTGATAAACATCCTTCAAATAATTGCTTGATGCTTGTGTTCTAAAGTAGCTAATTAGAATCCTGAACTTAGGATTGTGGACAACTATGACGGTAGGTTATGCACCAGAATAAATTTCCTTGAGTTATGATTGCTAGAAACAAGTGAAAACTTATTTTGTTAAGACTAGTGAACCTATCGATCAACTCGCTAAGAGACCACCGATCGACGCTCATACCATAGCATCGATCGACGTTTGATCCATATCAACAAGCGACAGCTGAGATATCAGACTTAGTCAATAAGATTGATTCGCATGTGAAAGCTGAAATAAATCATCTTTAGAATTCGAGTTTTAGGATTGACACCCTAAGTATTCTATATCATTAAAATCATGATTACATGAAAAGATGCCTTAGATTTAACATTTTATCATAACTGTTTACAACCTCAACCAATCAATTGAACAACTACCTTGTTCGCCCTGCTATTTACTATTCTAAATAACCTACCTAGCTTAACCGATATTGTTCTCTGACGGTGACCTCGACCCAGCTGAACCTCATATCTTGTCACTGCAACATCTGATGAGGCAGAGTCAGCAACTAATGGAGCTTGTTACGAGCTGTTATTCCTGACACTACAGCCTTTGTTGAAACTGAGTCAGAAACGAATGGAGTAGTAGTAGGTGCTGTTATCTCTGTCGTTTGTGGGATCAGAGGATCAGACACAGGTGCTTCAAAAGAAGTGTCAATACAACGAAGCTCATTTATTGTATAATATATTATCAGTTGGTAGCGAATCAGCTGATAATAACTATGATGAGACATGATATTCTGTGTCAGTAGGTGATACATGTTCAGGTTCAGTATCAGTATCAGGTGACATATCTAACTCAGATAAGGGAGCAATCTGTTCCATAGAATCATCAACCAAAAGAGGTACATTATTCATTCGGTGAGGAATCGTTGTGGTAACTTCATACAAGTGTGGCGCTAGTTTCTCAAAAGAGAAATCAGTCTTGAAAAATACCAGATCTCGAGAAATTTTTTTATCTTCTTTGTATCAAGATTGTAAATTCACCGACTGATATACAATAGGTTTTACCAGTTTTCAGTCATGATCATGGTTTAAAATAGCGCTCGCTTTGGTCGCCATGGCGCAAAGCGAGGTCTTGCCATGTCCTCATCGACTTGACACCTCAAGGCAAGGCAACATACACAAAGCGCTCGCCTTGAGCGCTTTTTTAGTAAACTCTATGGCGACAAAAGCGTTGCCTTATTGAATTTAAGCTAAACCAAGTTGGTTTGTGCACAATTAGGTTATTAAACCGATCTAAATTTGTGATTGAAGCTTCGGCATCATATAGAATTTATTTCAAACCCTAATCTGACCTTTTAAATAAGAGCTTAACAAGGTTTTTCATAACCGTTTTTGATATTTGAACATTGCGTGTAGTAAAATGATGTTAGTTACTGTTATTGGCTTCATACACAAAGCGATCGCTTTGTGTCGCCATGGCGCAAGGCGAGAGGCGAGACCCTCATTGCCTTACCTCGCCATGCGCCATTTCAAACCAAGGTCATGATATATGATCTTTTTAGGGTTTATTATATATGTTTGGAATCTATTTAAGAAACTTTTAAGGTTCAGGTATGTTTTGGAGTTTTGTGGAAATTATGAAGCATTTTGGAGCCAAAGAAACTCGTAACTGTTCAAGAAACCAACCAGAATTGACATTCAAAAGGAGTGTCGATCCACACTGGCCCCTTAGTGTTGCTTGACACTGATGAGAGTAGACGTGCCGAATTTTTGTGACTGACTTGAAACCCAGAAGATCCCATAATTACAAGATTACCTATGCCGACCTAATACCTACTATTTATGTGTTTGCCAGTGTTTATACAATAAGACAATCTTACAAAAAAAATACCACAACATATCATTCTAGGGTTTTTAACAGATTTGGAGAGAAGATCAAAGAGTCCTTCAGAAATTTGTATTGGAAATCTATTTTTTCTTACCTTATCTATTTTATGCATGATATTCAAACAATTGTTATGTTCTGCTTGATTAGGTCTGAGTAGTTCACCATGTTAGATTTAAGGTTAGTTAGGGTTTTGATGGATAGTAAACCATAGAACTTCTAGGGTTAATTATTAGGCTTCCTTCATCAGAATTTTGTTTACTTCTTGTGTTCTAAAGTAGTTAAGTAGAACACCAATTTAAGGACTATAGACAACTATGAAAGTAGGATCATTACTTGAATTAATTCTACTTAGCTAGGTTGTTAGATACATGCGAGAACTGGTCTAGGAATCTAGTGAACATATCGATTAGGAAAATAACACTTTCTAAGGGAGTATTTATAGATAAAGAGTCAATATTATCGATCGACACTCGATCCTTGTTCACATGTGAGAGAAGGAGCATAGGACTTAGACTCGCATCGAGAGCTGGATATCTTTGCATTAGAATTCGAGTTCAACGATGGTTATTCACACACCCCTAGCATCTATAATATTATAATCATGAATACCTAAAACCCTAAGTCTAGCTATTTTCTCTTATACTCTCAAAACCAATCAATCAATTGTTTGCTCTTATTAATTGCTTTTTAACTATTTTTTTACTTTAACCATGATTTTTTGAGTCTATTGTGTACCCACATTCCATGAAGATTTGATCCCTAAATACTACAACTGAACCTCTTATTTGATAGAGAAATTTTTTCATAGGTTAATTTGAGTGATAAGAAATTTGGCATTGTTGCCGGGAAGCATTGGATCACCATTAGACTTGCTATAGTCTGGGTTATTTTCTGTGTTTAGTTACTTACAAAAAAATTAAAGTACACGTCCAGCAATATCAGAAGCAATAAAGAGAAAGCGCTTTTATTATCGACCAAGCATGTTTGGAAGGTTTGATCCGCAAAGAGAGATGTGCAGCATCGATCGACACCAACTCTACTTCGTCAATTGACAATTGTGAGCGAGCACCGATTGATACTTCTCAACCAGAATCAATCGATATCAACCGGCGAGCAGACATGGTTACGAATCTTGTGCTAATACATGATGTGAATGGAAACCTGCATGACCACGAAGGTCATCTGCATAATGCAGCAAGTCAGAGGATAGATGATCAGGAGACTGTAATTTATGATCCTGAAGCAGCTGTCCAACAGGCTGCTAATGCTAAGAATGTTGCAGCCAGTACTCAGGCTGTAACTGATGAGAATTAGAGCTGGGAATTTGATTCATTATATGCGGACCCTGCCTTGTTTGACCACGGGTCAAGTGATTTGAAAAAAATGATTTGCGGGTGCGGATCAGCCAAATTTCAACCACGGATACCCGTTAACCCGCAAATTTAAAACAAAATATATTTTTAAAAACAAAAAACTGTTTTCTTAAAAAATATAAAATACTATAAATTTTTATATAATTTTATTTATAATTATATTATTTAAATTTTTTTTAAAATTAGTATATAATTAAAATAATTATTTTTAATATAATTAATAGTACCAGCAGGTTTGGCGGATTATCCGCGGGTTTTAGTGGGGCGGATGCGGGTACACGATTTTCGTTTGCAGGTCATGCGGGTCAGTTATTTGAATCAAAAACTTGAATCGACCCACGGTGGGGCGCGCGGGGCAGGTTGACCCGAAAATCCAGCACTAATGATAATGTACATGCCATTCGACCCAGAACTTTGGCTGCTTATAACCGTCTGAATCAATACTATGCCAACATATTTGTAATTTGTCCTCCTGCTTTCCAGAGTAACGATTTCAAGTTGAAGCCTGCATAATTTACACTAGTGGGACAAGCACCTTCATGGTCACCCATATGAGCATCCTATGGACCATTTAGAACGGTTCGATGATTTATTTTCTGCTATCCAAGCTAATGAAGTCCATGAGGACTATCTTCTTTGGAAGATCTTCAAGTACTCACTTTTGGAGATGCTTCACATTGGGTTAAGCAGTTACCACCAGGATCTCTTCCATCTTGGACTGGCATCAAGAACGCCTTCCTCTGTAATTCTTTTGATGACGCGCGTGCTAAAAACTTGAGGAGCAGGATTGCTAATTCACACAGGAGCCGGCAAAATCTTTCATAAGCTTTGGATCAGAATCAAGTCATATTAGAGAGACTGTCGACAACATGGATTCAATGAGGTTCAGCTGCAAAGTACCTTCTTCAAAGGCATTACTTTGGCTTACTAGATGGCCCTAGACACTGCTAGCAAAGGAAATTTCAACACTAAGAATCTAGAAGAGGCTATGAGACTTATTGAGAACTTGGCATTGAGTAATAGCACCGATAACACTGATTTCGAGAGAAAGAAATCTTCGGTCAGCTTAAAAAAAGAGCAGATAGATGAAGTTAAAGTCAAGTTGGACAGTGTTCATAGGCCTCTCAAGTAACATGTTACCTTTGTAGAGGATATAGAGGCTATAGATGTCGACAGTGACAAAAGAAACAAAGAGGATGTGAAATTCATAAATGGTACTAGTTTTAAGAATCAGAGGTCTGAGAATCAGGTTGGAAACATAAAGTTCAATTGCAATAGTTAGAGGAGTAACTAAAACCTGAGTTCGCATCAGAGACCCTACACCAACAACAACAGAAACATAACTTATGGGAGTTCTTCTCCGAAAGTAACTGGACATACATATGAATGAAATCTCTGTGTTTGTGAGACCTTTTGCTTAGTTGGTAACAAGTATAGCCACACACTTTTGCTGTAATCATCCACGAGTGTAAAAAAAGTAGAGCACTAATATGAGAGTATATTCTATAAGGTCCACACAAATGAATCAAATCAAATGAAGTTGTTATTATATTTGAACTAGTAAGAAAATCACAACGGGTTTACTTAGCGTGAACAAAAATCACACATTTAGTTTGCAACACCTTATTATAGATAAATCGGAAATAGATAGTAAATCTTGAACACTTGATGCATGATGGTCTAAACGATGATGCCAAACATCTCTAGATACTGGTTCCATACGATGCACAGCTCCAGCAAAGTCCATCCCACACAAAAAAAATACAGTCCATTAACTCAGCCACACCAGTCAGCAACCTGGTAATATGGTCGTGGATAAAGAAAAGTTATCAGTAATATGAAACACACTCTAACTTTTTGGTTCAGTTGAGGGACAGATATCAAATGACATTCTAAGCCATCTACAAGCAGATCGTTGTGTAGTACAAGTGAATAACTTACAGCCACAGTTCTTTGCTTTTCTCATAGATGAATCTAGTTTTAGGAACCGGGGCTTCTAGCTTAGTTGGTAAAGGGTTCACAGCTGTGAGTTCCGCCATCTGGGTTCGAATCCCGGCCACTGGGGAATTAACATTTCGGCATCGCCAGGGACAGAGGACCGACATGTGGCAACACGTGACTAGTCTGGACCACTTCGGTGGGGCCAGGATACCTCTGTATAATTCAAAAAAAAAGAATCTAGTTTTAGGCAATTTCGAAGGCAGTGGTGGAATATCTCGAACATCAGGCAAAGAACCAAGAGAGTAAGTCATATGATTTGTTTCTCCTGACTCAACTATCCAAGAGGATGAGAAAGACGTAACATACTGTGTCGTTAAGCTTGGATGTTTATTGTGTTCATTCAGGAGTTTGACCAGTGTGTGCATTTGTTCATCATTCAATCCGGTGATGCCCACACGACTGTGTGATGTGATCAGGTTCGCTACCAGTGCCGAAATATAGATAGGAACATGCACTGCATTCACTCTAGGTGCTTCACTGCGAGTCTGTGTTGCTCTTGTTCCACACCCACATACAGTGCTCAAACGCCCCTTTGGACGTCTCCCCACAATTTTTGGTATCCAAGGGCATGATTGAGTCCATTTTCTATTTACTGCAGTATTGTGAGGAATGGAGTCTAGAACACATGGTTAATGAATGTAACCAGGTTGCTCAGCTCATTGCAGTCATTGTTACTAGGGATCATCGTTACCAGTCGTATGTTGCTGCAAGAAATCCAGTGTTGCTAGATACTAACATTAGAGATAAGGCCTCCTCATAGTTATGTGGGGTGTACCTACATCTTTACCTAAAGTTGGTCTCCCAAAGAGCCCACCTACAAGTGTCTCAAAATTTTTTACTTAGTTTTCAGCTTCCTCCATTTTTTTACTGTCTCATCCTTCCAATCCTTTGTTTTGAAGTGTGTGCGGTTCTTTTTTTTTTTTTGATCAACTTTAATGGTCGACATTTATTAATATTTTGCGCAAGTTATGATTAATGAGATTAGCAATTAATGTAAATGGTCGACATTTATAAAGATTCTTGCACAAGTTATGATTAATGAGATTAACTGTGTGTGCGGTTCTCTTGGAGGTCTATTGTACTCTTTGAAATAAAATCAGCATAAAAATTGATATGTGAATAGATTTTAATAATCCTCAAACCTATAGCATTGGACTTTACTAAAATTTTAATAATTTATGTTCTAATAGCAATGGAATCTTAAAATTCTAGAAAAATATGATTTGATCAAATGTTATGTTTATTTGCAGGAAAGCGTGGATACTAAAACCCACACTATGTATTTTAGAATGTTTGATAAAAAGGAAAGAAAAATAAATGTACAAATTACAAAGAACAACAACGATGAAATGAATTCAGAGCCTTATAAAGTGAAGCCAATTTGTTTTAAGGAATCAGCTTTACTAAGCCCTCGACAAGTTTAGGTTCTGGGCTGAAATAAACATATAGCTTTTTCTGACAGAAACCGAGCAAGGGATCCTAAAGAGCTGCTGAGATAAAAAAAAAAAAAAGTTGGTAGCCCGCTTCATAGCTTCATTGCTAAAATAGAGTAATATCTTGTTTACAAGGTTTTGACTAAAATAAGAATCGGTATCTAGCTTTCAGGCATAAACAGAGCTAAATCTATCTCACAAATTGGTGACTCAAACTTTGGCCCATTAGCTCGTTTTTAGAATGAAACAGAGCTAGCTTTTGTCCACAAACAGGTGCATTAAGACGTGATCCGATGGCTCACTTACGGTCTAATACAGAGCAAGAGAACATGACTAAGAGATGATTTAAAAGTCATTCTCATATAGTTGTGGCTTTCCAGTAACATCAATTCAATATATGTTGCATCTTATTACCTCATTCAGATTTTATATTTCTAAGACGAACTGATTCAGACTCTCTTTCAAGCTGATAAAGAACCTTAGAAGTTTTTCTTGCAAATCAGTAAGGCATCAACATGTGGTTCGTCAAGGTCGATTGCTTTCGCCTACTCAGAAAATGATTTCGTGGTCAAGACCTTACAATTGTATTCTAGATGTTACATTGCTCATGACGTTCCCCTGATATGATTTTACTGAGTTAACAAAGTTCCAAATCTGGAGCTTTGATAGATAAAATATTTTTCGTTTTTTTTAGAGAATGGGATATATTGGCCCTCCAAGTAGGTCGAGATCGTTTGAGGTCAAGATACTTGTAAAATGGATATTTCTTATCATAATGAAATGGATAGATGGTCACTTAAGGAGTTTGGACAGCATACTTCTCTCTTGTATGAATCATGATGCTAGGTCAAATTACCCTAGATTTAATCTTCTCTCTCGTATGAGAGATCGGATTATAGTACCTAGGAATCGAATTCACGGGGAGTGTGGACACATAATAAACTATAAGAAATCAAGATTAAGCTAGGCAGGTAATCAATAAAGCAATAAATAGCAGTGAACAGTAAATAATGGGTTGCAAGATATATGGGAAAGAAGCTAGACTTAGGGTTTCAAGTGATAAGTATTATGAGTTATAGATGCTAAGAGTGTATGATGTACCGTCCTAGAACTTAAATGCAATAGTAAAATATCCGGCTCTCGTTGCGAGTTTAATCAGATGACTAAATCCTATGTTCCAGCTCTCGTATGCAAACAAGGAACGAGTGTTGATCGATACTATAACCAGCTCTCGCATGCGCATAACAACCTAGTTCAGAAGAATTATATTCAGGGGTTGAACCCACTTTCACGGTTGGCAATTATCATAAGTTCAGGGGAAGCTACTATAGAACACAAGTAGTTAAATCAATTTTGTGAATGATCCTAATTAAATCACCCTAACAGTTCTGTGTGTCAATAGTTCATCAAAATCCTAATAAAGCATAAACCTAACAAATTAACTACTCATACATGAGTTAAGTAAGACATAAAAATAAACTGAATGGACTACATAAATAGATTGAGTAAGAAATATTGGAGTTCCAATGCAAATATCTAAAGGAGTCTTTGATCTTCTCTCCAAAACTTCTAAGAATACTAAAAATCTATGTGAATGTGTAAATATGTAAGGCTGTGTTTTTCCTAAACAATGGCAAAAACTATAGATACTAGGTAAAAAGTCGTCCAAGGGCAATCTTGTGATATTTGGGAGTTTTGGGCTTGAGTCGGTCTTGAATTAAGTTGTCATGTTATTCGTGTGAGTTTAGAGCGACACCAAGGAAGAGGTGTTGATCGACACTTCTTCTGAATCTTGACTCTTACTTCTGATTTCTTGAACAACTGCGAGTTTCTTCATCCTTAAGCTCTCAAAGGCTCTATAATCTCTACATTGCTCCAAAACATGTCTGGACCTGAAAAAGACTCTAAAATAGACTTCAAACACATATAATAGACTCTAAAAAGACATACAGTATGGCTACAAACTTTTAAAATCCATAATTAGCATATTGGTAGTTAAAAAAGTTTAGGGGTCAGACTTGTCTTTTTGATACAATCAAGATGAGGTAACAAACTATTTAGTTGTTTGACATCAACCTCACTATATTTATGTAAGCATGATAAGAGCTTGTTAGAAAGATAACTAGCGATCTTGGAATGTAATTCTTTATTGCCTTCCCAAATTTAGCTCTTGAGGAATATCGCTACTGTGCTGGAAGCATCAAGTTTTATCCGTCCCTTAGCTGTTAAATCTCTTTGAGAAATATCTCATTGTTTTCAGAGAGCAAAATGTATTACCGGCTTCTCGAGCTGCTAGATCTCATTGGAGATCGAAATCCCCAATTTCTTGAGCTAAATGAGTTATCAATCTCTTGAAGATCGAGTTTATCTTAGATTGAAATCAATGCTTTTTAAGAGAGAACAATTATTTATCGACTTCTTTGAGATTGAGTTATTTGTAAATCCAGCTAGTTGTTTTTTGGGAGCAAGATTATTTATATGCTCGTCAAGTAGTTTGAGCTTGGAGATTGATCACAATCTTTTATGAGAACAAAGAACAAGCAATGTGGAGATCGAAATAGTTGGAGATTGAGGCTTTTTTACTGGGATAAAAATTCTTTGTCTGCTCCTCAAGTTGTCTAAGCTTGTCGAAAATCAAACTTGATGCCTTTATGAACCTTTGCATTTCTCGAGCTCTTTAGTGATCAAGCTCATGTTTTTATGGTTTAATTCAGACATGGGGTCTGTTTACTCCTAATGTCGGCATGCATGATTGATTGAATTTTCTGGACTTCGACATTATTTCTTTCCGCATAGTTTTGAAAGGCTTCAGCATTGGATTACTTTGCGGATCTTGGTGAGTCAAATTCGGGTTTTGGAATCTTCGTGTCTCTCATGGGATTCCCATCTTGCTTTCGAAATGTCTTAGTGTTCTGTACTGGAGTAATAATCGGAGTTGACTTGGGACCTCGCGACATTTCGTGATCACAATCATCATGAGATCGATGGTGAAGCCAGGTCTCACCGGGAATATGGTTAGATTATTCATCTTCAATCATAAGGTTCGGATGCCTGTCTAGATGTATCCCCGATGTCAAAATACACATATGGAGATATATGGAATCGGGTGTACTTAGTTCTTGTGAAAAAATACAAGGGTGCTCGAGGTATCATGTTTCGATCTCCCAAGATTATTCCTCGCTTATGATCCTTGATTGCTCGAGGATTTATGTTCGATGCCCAGAAAATCCATTTTCTTTGTTTTGCTCTAAGTTGCCGAAGATAGTATGGCCTTGTGATGTGTTCACTAGAACATTTAGACATTTAGCATCCTTTGGATTTATGCCATCTAGTGTTGATATTCGTTAGGATACATCAGTTTGGTTAGTGAATTTTCTTATTTTTTGGAAATCATTTAACTGGATCCAAACTTGGGAAGTCAGCGATTGGAACTCATCATAGGTCCACTATGGTTTGAGGGCGCTATCGGTGAGATTGGGCAAAGTGCATCACTTATATTCGTAACAGAGATTTTATTCGTAATAGGTTCATGTTTGAATCACATTTTTTATTTCTTGCTTCTGATCTCGTAAGATCAATGCCATTGTGGTGTGATGACACAATGTGAGATAGATCTATTTTCATGTATATAGGCTGTAGATCATGTTTTAGTAAAGATGTATTTTGTTTTCTTCCCCACCAAACCAAAATGTGAATGCTAAAATCCACACCATATATTTGAGAGTGTTTGATAAAGAAAATAAGTAAAACAAAAATCAAATTCTAAAGCACAACAAAAATGGACTCTATTTATATGTTTAAATAGCTTATGGATATCAGAGGTGAGAATGATTATGCTGAACTCAAATTCAAACTGCCTATATACTAGTCATGGGATCAAGTCTAAATGTTACTCAAAGCTATTTTTATCTCTAAAAGACATCTGATTTTGTCTATTGTCGTCTTGTATGAAAGGCCTTGAGGCACACAGATAACATAGCGGGCGATGTGAAAGTTTGTATTATCCTATCCATAAGACTGTACACGAGTATTTATAGGTAAAATGATATATATACTAGGTTTGGACAATGACTGTACAGTCCTTCGGCCTCGTGTTGGGAAGCGAAGGCTCTCTTCCGGAGTTCGAGCAGATACAGTCCCCAAACTCATGTCTGAAGCTTGTGTCAGGGTTGCTAAAACTCTAGCTGAACATCCACCGGATCAGATCCTAACCATTCTCGGTATATGAATCCAATCATTTCCTTCTCTCCTTATGTTTTTTAACAATCAATTTGTCTTTCACTTAAAATTATATCATCTTATATATATATATTTACATATCAAGCTCATCATTTTCTTTATCTAGTGTTTGTTATATATCTAAAGGTGGGCTTTGAGCTTGACTTCACTCAAGATTGTGTCCTGCACTGTTATACCAGTTGCTTTCATTTGATAGAGAAGCTTGATGGCTTCAATATAACACCCATTCTGCATATAAGCCGTGACCATAGCGTTCCAGCAACTAACACTCATCTCATCCTTTCTACTCATGAAAGCCTTCTCAGCATCTTTCACATTCCCATACTTCCCATACATTTCAATTAACCGACATCGGATCAGACCATCTGACTCAAACCCGAGCTTTATAGCATCAGCGTGCACTCCTCCCCCGCTTCTCCCACCGTCACTGACCCATGTGCTTGCTTTCAAAACGTTAGACAACACCGAGACGTTCTTCTTGATCCCGTGCTTACCCATTTCGACGAATCCGCGGATCACCTCTTGAAACTCCCCTTCTCTGTAGTCATTACTAACCTTGGCTGCCCAAGCAAGGGTGTCAGCACTAGAGAGCTGGTGCAGCACAAGATTAGCGTCTTCCAAACATCCCAACTCCCCGTAGAAACGTATCAACGAACCCGAGAGATAAGAGTCTTCTTCCTCTATAAACCCTAGCTTCTGACACAAGCCATGCACCTGTTGCCCTAACCCCAAATCCCTGATCACACCAGACGCTTTTAGAACGCAACCCATGATCCAAGGCGCGATCTCGGAAGCACCATTCTGGTGTTTCAACATAGAAACAAAGAGCAAAGCAGCTTCTTCGTAATCACCCATCTCAATATAGCCGAGGACAACGATGGCCCAAGAATGAAAATCTCTGTGAGGCATTCTATCGAACACCTGGCGTGCCGTATCGAGACGGCCACACGACACGTGCATAAGGAGAAGACGGTTGAGGAACGTCGTTCTGGGTCTCACACTTGACTTCATTACATGAACCGTTAGTTCGTGAGCTCCACGTTGATCGCATTCGGTGGTTGATTCCTTGGCGAGACAGGAGTATAGATCTTCGTTTCCAGGTAGAGACAGAGAGTCCATGATCCGGAGAATGTCACAAGTCGAGCAACGAGGAATTGGAATTTGAGGTCTGTCGATCGGAGTCTGGGGTTGAAGGACGACGACGGGGTCTGGGTTTTGGTGTTTGGGTCTCCTTAGGAGAAGCTGAGTGTCAAAGGTGGTCTTGACATCAATTTCGATGCTTTGTGTTGTTGAATGGTTGAAGGAAGGAATCAAAGATGCTGGAGGTGGCGATAAAGCTAATTCCAGACTTCTCATTCTCAAATTTCTTTTGCAGAGCTCTCGTGGAAGAGGAAAAGAAGATGAACAAACAAGCTACGCCGGTTCGCTTCAGCGTGCAGTTATTTTATGTCCGGTTTGATTTGTAAGTAAACCGGCTCGATTGATAGATGAATCTGACATTATATATCAATTCATTGCTCGATAAATGACTCAAATTCCATGAAAATGACGTGAAGCATATTTTACCATACGCGCAGCTCTTGCGAGTCGATATCACTTCCCACTGTGGATTGAGGCGCGTGTGTTTTGTATGTGTAAAATATTAACTCTAGGAGTTTGATTAACAGCGACATTAAAAAAGATAATGCATGCGTATACGTTAATTTTTTTTTTTTGTTCAATTGCGTATACGTTAATAAAATGCACATTTATCAAGCATCTTCAAGAGATGCCCAAATCATGAGACCAAGGTCATAAATAGATTCATGACGATAGAAAACACACAAGTAGCAAAGAACAAGTCTTATTCTAAAAAGTTATTTGAAGCTTAGATAGAATTACTGCATTTAATAAAATCACCATCAAGATCAAGCTGAAGCCGAGGAAGCATCTGCTTCAAGGAGTTGCTTCGCCTTAGTGATGTAGTCACTCATGGCTTCGTCCGTCGATTTCCCTGACATCCACAACAATACCAAGACAATCACACGTCAGATAAGCTACAACAAACTAGTAGCAGCAACTGACTAAGAAAAGGTTTACCTTCAACGGCCTTCCAAGCATCCCACTTGGCTCTTTCCTTCATGCTAAACATTCCAGGACGACCTTTGAATCAATCGAACAAACAAAAAATGTCATCTTAAGGCGTGCAGGGAGAAAAAAAAAGAAAGAAAGAATGGTCACAAATTAACAATATTAACTGGTGGTCACTGGACCAACGGTGGCTTGTTTGTAGAGCCCGTAGAGGATGAGCAAGTCCTCGTTCGATGGGCTCGCGGTGAGCTTCTTGACTTTCTCAGCGTGCCCCTCAAAGTCCTCCTATAAATCAACAGAAACAGATCTTAATTGTCTACAACACCATCAGATCAAACTCAACAAAAGGCCTAAGCCTACTCAGATTCAATCTTTATTACACATATGCAAACCTAACACAAGCTTAGCCGGTGAGATGGATTACAAACTTGTCTGAATCACATATGAAATGATAAATCATGAGACACAATCTTAATTGTCTTACAACATCATCATCATATACAGTAAGTGAAAAGAGACTCCAAACCAAACTCAACACAAGGCATAAACCTAACTCAGATTCGAACTTCTATTACCCTATGCAAACCTAACACAAGCTTCGCAGGTAGATCGATCACAAACTTGTCTGAATTATATATGAAATTATAAACGAAATAATAGTTCTTGATATAAACCGAAACCAAGATTGAAATTGGTCCACTGGATCTGATCGCACCTTCAAACCCATAATGATTAGACGTCAGAAGTTCAGATAAATTGCGGAGATAAGATCAGACGGAGAAAACGAGGAGTACGTGTGTGCTATTTATAGGGGTGGGAAAAAAACTGAACCGAGTCAAACCGAACCAACCGAATTGACCCGAGTTAAGACCGAACCAAACTAGTTATGGTTTACTTCGGTTGGAAAAATTCTAGAACCGAATTAATGAAACTGAACCGAACCGAAACCGAATCCATAAAATAACCAAAGTGCTACTCATATTGTCTATAATATTTATACTAGATTTAAAAATAATAATCTAAAATAAGTAGATTACATTTTAATATTTGGTTTTACGTTTGGTTTTACATTTAAACAAAAAAAAAATTATTGATTTAATTTTATATTGGATTTAGTTCACATAATTTATTTTTTATTGTCACTAACATGATAATTTCATGACTATGCCTTAATGTTTCAAAACATGATTTCTCTTAAAAGAACTAAACTAAAATCTGATTAAACCGAACCGATACACAATCACCTTATCCCACAAGAGAGATTGTATCAGAACAAAATACTTAAAAAGTACAGTTGAAGGTTTCAATCATAGCTTTATCCCACCATTCTGAAGATGGTGTGGGACCTGCTACTGTGAATGTTCATGTTTGTCTCGCCAAAGTGCCTATTCACTTTCAATTAAAGAAGATCATGTCAATAAAAGTTATTACATAAATCAAAAAGCAGGAAAACAAAAAAGATTAGCTTTTTTTTTTTGGCTTATTACAACAACACAAAAAGATTAGCTTTGGCTTTGAAACCTTCTCCAGAATCTAAAAGTTTCTGAATCTGTTCAGCGTCATTAACTATTTCTTCCTTAAGGCAAGCAACAAAGACTCCACGCTATATATCAAAGAAGAAGGAAGTGTGTATAATCAAACTAAAAGATGAAAATATAACTTGTGATTATGATCTATTCACCTCCCAGTGTTCATGAATTTGCAGTCTCTGATTCTCAACAGCTAAGAGATCATTGATCTCTTCGTTATAAATCTCCATGTACGAAACCCGGATAAGAAATTCGCGATCCGATATCTAGAAACAAAGAACATAAAAAGACACAAAATTAAAAGCTGTCGGTAACTTCACGGTAGTTATGCTTACCATTTGTATCCTTTCAAATACATCTCTGACAGATCTTCGAATAATCCCTGGATCAGTCTCAGAACCCGTCCATAAGCAAACGCAGTACCTGAACAAAATCACATCAAAACTGTGAAACCGAAATTAAACTCAAACAACTGTTCAGGTTAGATTACCATTGAAACCCTCGACGGCGGCATGAATGATGTCTTTGGTAAGAAGCTCGTAGACGCACGCATTCGTCGAACACATGATCTGCAATAAGACAAACAACACCAAAATGACGAGATCTTGAAGCGCGAAAACTTATAATCATTGACAAGGTTTTGTACCGAAAGAGTAAGAAGCGACTGCGAGAGAGAGAGAGAGATACGATTGTCTTCCACTTTCCACACAGAAGACTTCCAATGAAGAATCCGGCGTCCGAGGCCTCACTCTCACTGCAACAGATATTTTCTCCATCTTCTTCCCTTACACTCCCCCTCTCCTCCTCAAGTATATAAGATTGTTTACCGATTCCAAAGCAAAATTAAACAATACTAGATTCTGACCCGCTGGGTATATTTTTTTAAAAGTTTAATTTTTATATTTGTGTTTTTTTAGTTTTATTTGTGTTTTCTTGTATAATATTTCTCTTAAATGATTAATTAGATATTTTAGTATATCTTATTCTATTAATTCTCCTGTATGACCAATTGATATATGTTAAGTCCAATTTTATTTCTTTTATTCAGAGATAAAGTAAAATGTATATATCAAGTTTACGTAACCGTTTGCTCCTAATTAACCGTTTGCTTCTATATGATAAAAAAATTTTGAACGTGGACGTATAATATGTTTAGTGGCCGCCATGCTTCCGTTGATAATTTTTAATACTAACCGCACATAACCCTAATATAACTGTCCTATTAATAATTAAGCATATGTTTACTGTCATATATACACTTTGTTTTTTCATATATTTATTGACTATTACTCTAACGTAACCATTTGTTATCAATATGTAGTTCACCAATAATATGTGTTTAGTTATGCAACATGACAAATTTAATATAATTACTAGATTCTGACATTTTTTTTAAAAATGGGTATATTTTTTATTTTACATTTAACAAAAATATGATTACAAAGAAAAACACAAATATCTATCAATAATATTAAAATTGAAGTATGTCCTATTGATATTAGTTTGGTTCAAAAAATGTTACTACATAATCAATATTACATTGGACTCATATATCAATATAAAACTAATTATATAAAATAACGACCTTTTACTATACATATATACACGTAACATTCACTGTAATCCCAAATTTTTAGAAGCCCACTTTTACAAATTTAGTTTTATTAGACAGTTATATTAATAACAAAGCAAAAGGAATAAATGATGATCGTATTTGATATTAACAACTGATAACAACATATACAGATATAATACAATTTTTGTAAGCGGTTTAGTTATTGTGTCTACTTTTTCTTTTGACTAAGGTTCTAATGGGTTGATATTAATAAGTTGTGTCCACCTAATTATTTTATAACTGTATCTAAATAATTATAATCACCTTCTAAATATTGATATATGTTATGTTTAATTATTTATTTATTCTATTAATAATAACTAACTTCTATTTATTTTTTATAACTGTACCTACTTTAATATTGTTACTAACCACTTTATATGTTTATTATTATTGAGTTTTGATGAACATTTAATTCTCTCAGAAATTATTCATGCTACAATTTCTCAAAAACAGTTATGTTTCTTGGTGATTTAACTCAGTTCCAAAGAAACCCAGGAAAAAACAATTATATTTCTCAACAGGTATTTGTGTTTGGAAAAATTTCTGAAAAAAATTTCATCAACACTATAAAAAACAGTTATATTCTCAACGGGTATTTATAATTTCTGAACTTTTATATTTCTCAATGTTTTCTTACATTGAAAAAATGAACATTGACAGAATTATTATATATTAAATAAGTGTGGATTGGTGGATTTCGGATCGTGGTTACCTGTCGATCCACATATTATTTAAAATTTTAAAATTAAAAAAATTAAAAAATACAGAAATTTTAAATAATAATTTAGAATTTAAATCATGTATGAATTTTTTTATTATAAATATATTTTAATAATAACTAAAGCGAAGCAGGTGCGAATACAAAATTATCTGTTTGCGAATTGTGTGGGTCATATTTTTTAACCAAAGAAAAACTGAAAATCCACGGTGGGTCAACGGGGCGAGTTCGACCCGAAACTCAGCCTTAACTGTGCGTATACCAGATCAATTTTAAATTGTTATTATTTAATAAAATATATTTTGATTAAAATTTATACACAAATATGATTAAAAATACAAATATAACCAGAAAGAAAAAAGAAATATCAAAAATTAAATTTAAAACAAAAAAATATATTGGTCCTTTTAAGGACGGGTCAAAATATATTTCTCAATGGGTTGACTAAACCCGCGGATTTCAATTTTCAATTTTCAACCCGCGGGTTTCAGTTTTAGACGAAACAAAATTGAAATCCGCGGGTTGGCGGGTTCGACTGCAATATACCTGATCAATTTTTAAATTGTTATTATTTAATAAAATATACTTTGGTTAAAATTTATACATAAATATGATTATAAAAAAATCATATATATAATCACAAGGAAAACATAAATATGAAAATTAAATTAAAACAAAAAATATACCCGCCCTTTAAAGGGCGGATCAGAATCTAGTATTTTATTAATACACAAGTATGACCAAATCTCTAATTTATTTATGTGATAATTAGAGATTTTAATATATTCTATTAAAATAGTTGGACAAAATATATATTAATAGATCATATATTTGTTTTAATAGATTTAGATTAAAATATGGTTAAAATAAAAACTTTTACTATATCATTAGATATAGTAAAATCTAAATTACCACATAAATTATCAAATTTATATTTGTTTTTCTAATATATTCTAATGATTTTTATATGAACATATTTTAACATTAGTTTCCTTAAAGTCTAGTATATATTTGTTTTAATTATTTTGAGAAATTTAATTCTATAGTTATATTTTCTGTAGTTATATTTGTAATTAATATTAATTTAATATAAATTTTTGGTAATTATATTAAATATGTCAAGTTACATAACTATATACTTGTGTCATATGCATTTCAGAAATTACTTTTAAACTTTATTTCTAAAGTTTGCAACATATTATATTTTTTTACTAGTTACTTAACATAATTAGTCAAGAATATTCGTAATAAAAACCGATTCAGAATAGACCAGAAAATCAAAGTCTCATACTCAGTGTTTTAAAAACCTATCCGGACCCGCAGTTGAACCGGTAAATCCGGTGACCCAAGAAATCCGGTTTAGGTTTTGTGAAAAACCTAATATTTAAAAACCTAGTGAACCCGCAAAAAATCACTAAAACCCGGTTGCCGGTTGAACCACTGGTTGAACTAAAAAATACTTTTTACTTCTTTTTTTAGTTTTTAATTATTTTTTGAAAATATATTTTATATAATTTTAATAAAGAAGTTAGGTTTTTTATTTTTGTTATCGACAATTTATTAATAACGTTTTACTTCTAGTTTACTTTGGATTTGAAATTTAATTTTATTATTCATATTACACATATAAATATTTATGAATTTTTAAGTTTTGATATTATTAGTTAGATGTCATAAATTAACTTGTTACAAAAAAAAAAAATCTAAACTATTTTTGATATTTTATCTATCATGAATATAAATGCTATTAATTGTTATTGGTAATATATATAAAGAATGGTATTAGACATGGAGAAATCAAAACATCTAATGTATGAATTGCTTGCTGTCACTGATTGTAGTTGAATATTCTTGCTTTGCTTATGGGCGGTAAATATATAAATATATATTCTTATTTTGTGTAAGTTATCTGAAAAACAATTTAATATATTTAAAACTAATTAAAAAGCAAAAACATAATCGTTTACTAAACTAATAAGGTAATTTAAAAGGATGAGTAGGACATTCATAATTTATCTGAAGCTATGTAAAAATATATGTATAGTCAAAACATGGTTGCATAGCAACTCTAACAATCATGTCCACCAACATGTTCTTCTTGGTAAATTACACATGCATTCTTCTTCTTTTTTATTATTTGTAGCTTTTGTGAAATTATACTTTACAAAGAATTAACTGCTTTCGAAGAATCATATATCGGTATAGCATTCCACAAAAACTGTAATGACTCATTACCAAATACTACAATCACTAACAATTACAGTGGTTCATCACTAGATATTGCAATGGTTTTATTTAATTAGTTGCAACTGTTTATCAAGAAACTTGCAAGAGTTCACTTACATGATTACAAAGATTTACTTAAATTTCTAACAATAATTTTCTAATTAAGTGTAATTAGAGATTTACTAAATAGATAATACATATATCAAACTCATGTATAAATGAAAAAGTGCACATATAAAAAAATTGTCTTGGTTTACATTTTTTATAGTTATCTACTAATAAAAAATATTGTCAAAATAGGTTAGAATATTTTAGTTGAAACAGAATAAAGGAAACCAAATCATAATAAAAAAACCTACACAAAAGAGGTATTATTATCCATAAAATTTAATTTAAAACCTTAATTTAATATAATATTATAAATAATTAATTTATAATTAATTTACTCAACAAGCCGAATTACCTCAGCATTTTTAGATAATTTGTAAGATTTTTAAAACATATACAAAAATAGATATGAAAAATGACTAAAATACAATTAATTAAAATATTTACAAGTTTTAGAATGACAAGATATATTTTTAGACAATTTGATAACCTCTTCAAAACTAGGTAATTTTTATAGTGAAAAACATCTTTGCATATTTTTATAATTTTAATAAACCATTGCATATTAGAATGAAAACATATATTATGAAAAAAGTACATCTTTAGATATTTTGATAACGTTTTAAACTAATTCAATTTTCAGGGATAAAAGACACATATTTTGACATAGCTTGAGCAACAATTGCAGCAATTTCAGCATCAGTATCAGGGATTGCCGCCCCATGATCATATATCCTCATGACCTGCTTCATTACGCAGATAACCATCCTGGTCATAGAGGTCTCCATTTTCGTCCCTCACAAGAATAAGAGTCGCAACCATATCTCACGGATGAATGTCGATTGTTGCTCGTTGAAAAGTGTTGATCGATGTTCGTTGAGAAGCGTCGGTCGACAGACCAGTTGTATCGGTCAACGTTTGATGGCGAGTGTCGGTCGACAGACTGAGGTTGTTGTCAATCAATGTGGAGCGTGCAGATTGAGCATTCTAAGCGTGCAAAATCTGAGAAAAGTAATAGTTGTTCCTTGTTGCTTATGGTACTGCTGGGCATGCACCTGAAAGACAGAAAAATTTTATGAAAAAAATAACCTAGACTAAATCTAACTAGATAAGATCTAATGGCAATCAAAGCTCCTCGGCAACAGCAAAAAATTTGATACCACTCAAATTACCCTAAGGAGTGAATTTACTCTCTCAAATAAGAGGTTCAATTGTAGTACTTAAGCATCCACAGAGAAGTAGGGCGCACAATAGATCATAATTAGCAGTTATTAAGTTAGGTAAATCAATATTACAGTAAATAAACAAGGCAGTTGTTCAGTTGGTTAGTTTGCGGTTTGTAAACTTGAAAAGCGGTAGATCTATGGTATCATGCAATCATGATTATAGAGGTATAGAATGCTTAGGTTTATATTCCAAGAACTCGAAATATAAGAGAAAGAATTCCAATTTTCTCTGTTGAATCAGTCCTATTGACTAAGTCCAATACCTCAGGTGTCACGTTTTGATATGGATCAATCGTCAATCGATGCTATGAGATTAGCGTCGATTGATTGATGGTCTCTTAGGCAAGCTTTATCGAGTTATTCGATAAGTTCACTAGTTTATCGAGTTGTTCGATAAGTTCACTAGGGTTGTCTAAAGCCACTTTCGCATGTTTCTAGCAATCATAGTTTAAGAGAATCTATTCTGGTACATAACCTACTTTCATAGTTGTCCACAACCCTACGGTCAAGGTTCTAGTTAGCTACACTAGATTACATGCAGTAAGAAAAATTGTAGTGAAGGAATTCTATCACCTTAACAGTTCTATATTTTGGGCTAATCCCTCATGACAATTAAGAACTCTAAATCTAACAAAAAAATTACTCAGACATAATCAAAGAGAGCATGATAATAGTCTGAATAAACAGCATAACGAAAATATGTATAAAACTGGAGTTCCAATCACAAACTCTGGAAGAGTTTTGAATCTTCTCTCCAACTACTAAAACCCCTAAATATATTTGCTGTGAAAATAAGAATAAGAAAACGTGTGTTGCCTAGAATAATGGAAGAACACATTAATATTAGATCTAAACTCGGCAGGGGCAATCTCGTAATTAAGTGGAATCTGTGGCTTAGTCGGCTGAAAACCAAGTCGGGTCTTGCGCGCTTCGTTGTCCATCGATGGCACAGAGTGTGCATCGATCAATGATTGACTCTGAATGTCGACCTCTTGACTGTTCGATGGTCAGCTATGAGTCTTTTCTATCTTTATCTTCAAAATGCTCCAAAATCACCACTTTCCTCCAAGACACTCCTTAACCTGTAAAGATACTAAAAAGACTCCAAAACATAATAAATCTATCATAAAACACTTATATACCATGGATAAAAATAAGTAAAATCCATGGTATATCATTTTTGTATGCTGATTTTGTTGCGAAGGAGAGGTGGAGGAAGAAAGCTCTTGAGAAAAACAAATGATTTGATTAGGAAAAAGGTTTGAGAATCTGAATCCAAATGGTTCAGTTCCATGTTGTTGACGGTTTCGGGTTTTGTTCAGTTAGGTTAAATTGTGGTTCGATTAGGTATTCATTTTTTTGGGTTGACGTTGTTTGGTATATAGTCAACTTGGTTTCAGTTTGATTTGAGAAAAACTGAAATCAAACACACTTACAGATTTTAGTAATTTGGTTTGCTGTGGACAACGATAATATTCTTGTTCGCAGGTTTTCCAGAAGTTTTGCAGGTTTAAGAGCATCATTAGTTATTGGTTTATCTATTTTAATGAATTCAAAAAATTTAGTCAAAATTTGTATTTTACATTGCTATTAATGTGTATCGCATGTTGGCTGTTGCATACTACATGCATATACTTTCCAGAAAATGTCATTTAACATGGTAATTACTTGTGCCTTCTATGCGGCTTGGTTAGAGCTCATTGAATTCGTCTAATTATATCAAAACCGACTGTATGATTTTCTTGTTTCTTTTCTAAAAAAATTGAAGAACTTAATGGACCGAACTCATTGTATAAAAATATCGGAACATAAAAACATAAAGAAAGAAAGTAGAGCTTATTGCAAAAGTTGGATGTGAAAGTAACACTATCATTAAACAAAACAAAACTTGATCGAAAATTAATAAAACAAATATAATTAATTGGTAACAAAATAATAGTTATTCACCCTCCCCTCGTGGGACGCATAAGCAGAAAACTACCACAGCCACGGTCATCATGAATACCACAAAGAGCAAGCCGGTGAGTTTGAATAAAGTTGGATCCATTTTCTTCTTTTTCTTCGTTCACTTAACTTTTCTGTCTTTCTAAGTTTTCTTCTCTTCTTCTTTTAGCCTACCAATCGACTATACATACATCTATATATACTTGTGTTGTTAATACTTAATTTACATTTTTGTGGGTAAGTAATAGAATTTTGGAAAGTTTAGTTTTTCATATTAAGAACTAGTAAAACTTGGAAATGTTTTTTTAGAAAAGAGAGTATTTGGAAAGTATTTTCTATATTGATTTCTTAGGTTCAAGACTTTAGATTTATACAAAGATTTATATCCTAAAATATTGATATACATATCCAATCTTAATTAATGTAGATATGTACATGTACTAGAGAAATACTTGGGTAAACCAACCAATAGGATTTCATTATTTCATATTAAGTATCTTTTAAAAAAAGAAACAAAATATTGACAAGTTTTATTATGTTTTTAAAATAAAAAAATATATAGAAAATAATTGTAGTCGCAAAAAAATTATATTTAAAATACCGTTAAAAAACACACCATAAACCCTATATCATAAACCTTAAACCCTTGGTAAACCCTAAGCCCTTGGATAAATCCTAAATCTTTTGATTTAAAAAAAAATATTTTTACACAATCAGCAAAACACTAAACCCTAAACACTAAATACTAAACTCTAAACCTTAAATACTAAACCCTAAATCCTTGGGTAAACCCTAAACCCGTGGATAAATCCTAAACCTTAGGATTTAGAATTCATACAAGTGTTTGGGATTTACCAAAAGTTTAGGGTTTACCCAAGAGTTTATTTTTATGATTTAGGGTTTAGGGTTTAAGGTTTGGCTGACGACATTAAAAATATTTTTTAAAATGTGTTTTTGTTTGCAATTAATATTTTTTTTTATTTTTTTTTTAGTTTAAAAATATAATATAACTTGACAATATTTTATTTCTTTTTTTAAAGATATTGAATATGAAATAATGAAATCATATTGGTTGGATGAATCTACAGGTTCACTCTAGGGTGAACCCAATAATTTCTCCATGTATTAATACTTCTCTGGATGGAAAGTGTCGGTTTCGAATTTTCAAGTTAATTAGAAACACTGCAAAATCTTTCTTATCAAGTGCCTTCGTCAAAATATCAGCAAGTTGCAACTTTGTCGAAACATGTTTTGTTGTAACAAACCTTCTCACAATCTTATCTCTTATGAAATGGTAATTAATTCCAAAATATTTCGTCTTTTTATGGAAAATGGTATTAGCTACCATATGAATAGCTGAATTGTTATCACAATGAACCAGAATTTGTTTGTCAAAGCAGACATGAAATATAGTCAGTACATTTTTTTAACCAAATCCGCTCTTAAACATTATCCAAAATGCCTTGTATTCTGCCTCCGTTGACGAGTGAGAGACTGTGTTGTGTTTTAATGATTTCCAAGATACCGGTGACCCACCTAACTGAATAAACTAGGCCTCTAAAGATCTTCGCTATAAAAAGATACCTTAGCAATTAAAAAAAAAATCTGTATAGACAGATCCTTTCAAAAAAAACAACTTTATTATAGAAATACATCTTAGCCATTCTAAAAACTAATTTTACTTTTACAATGGAAAAACATGAATTTTCTTCTAATTAATACACAACTCTCAAATTAAACAAATAATTGTACAAAGACATTTTTGGGATATTTAATAACATTTGAAAACTAATATATCATTTTAGATGAAAAGACACAACTCTTAGATTTAATATTTTCTAGAATTGCATGTTGGAAACACACACACACACATATATATATACAATCTTTCAATTTAATAGGGATTCACAACCTTTGGAATAAATTGGAATTCTATAATTAATAGATACATTAAAGCAAAACTCATCTCTATAATGAGTGATTTACATCCAGAGGCAGTTTTTGTCTTTTTATTACAGTATAAAGGATTTTATTATACTGAGGTAGTTTTTGGTGTAAAATATTTAACTTGCCCTTAAAAAGCTTAACTAAATTCTTCTTTTCCAGTCAGACATATTTATGTAAGGTTTGGTTTTGAATTTTGTTTTAAAAGAGTGAGTGATGGACCCCAGACAAAAGGTAAACTGAATTAAATAACTATTTGAGCAAAAGTTCACGTGCCTCATAATTTCTATTCATTTGATATTACAAGTTTTTACTTTTTTTTTTGTTCCGGCCTCATAAAATTCTAAAATGTGCTATTTTCTATTCAATTGCGACCCAGATTTTTAAATTGTAAATTTTAACCTTTCGATGTGTTTTTTGGTTCTCCTCTGTGACTTTCTACTCACCGCCGACTCACATGCATGATTTTGATATTTGGATGTTTAGTCCTTCAAGATTTAATTTATTTTTCTTCAGATTTCAAAGTTGGAAAAGTGATTTTTTTGATTTCATCTCCAAATTTCTAATGTTCATTTTAATCCCATAGCATAGTGAAAACTAGAGAGAAAAAAATGTGAATCCTTTTGAATCATTTTTGTGCGTTATTACAATGATGCTAGTATGTAAACATATGTACACGACACTATGTACACAAAATTTACTATCCATGTGTACTTCAATCCATGTGTACACCATTCAACTTATACAATAATTCACATGCACACAGTCTAAAAATAAACTTGTACATATGTAGACATGTACATGTGTATACTGTTTATCCAAATGTGTGTATCACTCAATTTGTGTATCATGTACAAGTAAAACGGTATAGATGCGGAATCTTGAACATTCATGTACATTTGAATAAATAGTGTACACATGTACACTGTAATGATAGTGTACACATGTACATTGTGAAGGATAATGTACATTTTGATGATAGTGTACACATAAAATTATTTAAGGTGGACAAATTTCAAAAAATTTACAAATGTTGTTTTAATAATGTAGAAAACATTTTGAAATGCATTACATCTTGAAATATTACAAGTAGCTCAATAATGAACATATCTACATGCATACTATACCATGTACACAATACCATGTACACAAATTATAATATGAAACCGTTCCGTTATGTCCAAAATGCATAAAATGAAACCGTAAATTTAAAAGGCATGTGGGGTGTACACTATACCATTTACACGAATTATAATATCCAGATGTACAATGATTCATATTTACATCAATTAACGTGTACAGTAAATCATGGACATGTGTAGACATATGTACACGACATTGTAATGACACGAGACCATGTACACAAAATTTACTATCCATGTGTATTTAGGTTCATGTGTATACTATTCAACTTATACAATAATTCACATGTACACACTCTAAAAATAAACTTGCAAAACCATATATTGTATTTTTGGCCAGAACCATAAATCTTATTTTGCATCTTAACCATAAAATCAGTTTTGTGTGTAAAAAATGTTGTAGGTAAAATTAAAAAATTCTATATTTATCTTTTTAGGTTTTGGGTAAAAAATGTAGAACCATGTCAAATATTGTCAAATGTACACATATATATTACTGTCCACATGCACAAGTTTTTATAAGAAATCATATGTACAAGTTTTTATGGAAAAACACATTTACATTGGTACATGAGTAACTTGTTTTAGTTCATTTTTGAATGCATCTATTGGATTTGTTTTTTTTGTTTAACACTGAATAATTCATTAAGCCCAAACGAGGCAAGAAAATTAATATTTGAAAAGTCATGTGTACACATATATTATATTGCCCACAAGTGTAAACACATGCATTTTGCTATTCTTACTCAAAAACAAAAATTGGTTTTACATATATCTATGTATCGGTATACACGTGGACAATATTATACAAGTTAATAATTGTTCATGATAGTGAAATTTGTATGTACACATAGACATCATATGGTTATACATATATTATATCATTGTACACACATGCAGTTTGTTATTCTTGCTCATGCATACATATATGTTATCATTGTCATCTTCACTGTGGTTGTGTACATTAAAGTATAATAGCGTACATGTGTACAGTAAATATGGAAGTATACATGTATACAATAAATATGATAGTGTACATATGTAAAATAACCAGAAATTAATCAAGTTAAGAACTTCCATGAAGCTAGCATGAAAACACACACACTAATCAGAAGCTCTTAAACAAGGTGTGAAAAATGATATATTTTGATTCAGTCAAATTTCAAGGATGCCCTAACCATGCGTGTACATGGGATGAAGGAAAAAAATTCACATGTACATTGTTTTAATATTATGTGAGTTTATGAAATCACAGAGACTTAGTTATTTAGATAGAAAATCTACAAAAATGCCAAAAATGTGTACACAATCACTTTGATATATAATACAAAATTAGATGTACACATGTACAATTTGAATGTAATGTACACACGAATTTTGTTTTTCATTAATGTTACAAAATTACAAAAATAACTTCATCTTCTTCCTTAGCTATGGTCGACCAGAAACCCTAATCTTCGCCCATCTCTCCTAACTCACAGCTTTAATCTTAAAATTTCAAGCATAAGTGATCTTTTTTGTTTCTGATTTGTTGAATAATTCGTTCCAAATCGTCACGGCTGAGTGCCACCTTGTTAATAATGATGTCTGACTCGGGATAATAAAGACATACAACGACGATGTGGTTTTGAAGCAAGAACAGAGTATGGAGATGCGAAAAAACAAAAACGATTATACCACCATCTGAGATATAGCTTAACATATCTCAAAAGATAGATTGAATAATGAAGATACTGATTAAATACATGTTTTATTAAAAACAAGTTCTGGAAAAACACTATTTATTTTTCAAAAAAAGAAGAAAGTCAAGAAGAGAAAAAAGAAGAAGAGAAATATATGGGATCCATTTTATTTTGTTTGTTAGGAAGAGTTGTGATTAAATCATGTAGTTAGTCAGCGTGTAGTTAGAAAATATAACTAGTTAGTTTAGACAAAAGGAAGTTGTTAGGATAAACTGTCTTGGTAGAAGAAAGTATCTTATTTTGTTATAAAAAACTCAAAACTGTCTTAGAGTGTAATTATTTCTTAAAAGAGTATTCATCTAAACAAAGAAGTATATCAAACAAAGTATATTTTTTTTTTCAAATAATTCGGACAAATTACAAAGAACATACACAGAGAACATGTTCGTCTAATCAATGTTTTAGATTAGACTTTCAAACAAAGAGGTACAGCATCGACAGCATGACAGAACATATATAACAACAGAGAGGTAAGGCATGTGTTGTAGTCCATTTAACGTGTAAACTGCGACTGTAAGTGACAAAAACAAGAGATCCAGAAGGGCATTCACAGAAGCAGTCCAACACACAGCAATAGCACAAAGCAGCGAGACTGGAATAAAAGAAGAATATATTTAATGGAAACACAAGAGAATTAATTTAGTAAGCAAAAGAAGGAACAATCTTTGAGCGAATCACAACTCTGTTTAAGACGAAAGGTTTTCACTTTTCACTCGAGTTTAGCATTGTAAGATGAGCTAAACAAATCTGGAGTGACTTTTAACAGTAGATTGTCTAAATTCAACTCACATTATGATGACGTATCCATTAATCAACTCTCGATTAATCTGGTTCTGATCAGGATCGTTTGGATCAAGAAACCAAAACACTGAGTTCAATTAATGAAACCGAAACACATAGCTTCTAAAGGTTAAGTTCTCAAACATAGCTTTATACCAACACAATTAATGAGTTAACAAGTATGACCAAAAAGATGCAAGAAAGTTCACACGGAACAGTGATTCTGGTAGATAAAAATGGTAAAATTAATGGCGGGAAATGGAGAGACGAACCAGCCACGGAGGAAAGAGGAGCCACCAGAGTTAGAATCCTGGTAATGATCTTGCTGGTAGTGTTTGTAGAGTTTAAGCGGCTGTGTGGGAGGAGTCCGTCCCAGATAACGATAATTACCGACAAAGTAGAATTGATACTGGGCTTCATGATCACACGAAAGCGGCGGTGGTGGAGTATTTCCTTCTTGATGCGGCGGAGGCGCCCATGGATAACCCTGAGGCGGAGGATGATAGGATTCCGGTGGGATGTCGTGGCTCATTTCTCTTTCAAATCAACATCTCCTTCCGTCATCTGATGAGTTTTTGAAATATATATATTTATATTTACATTGTTTCTGGGACTGTCCAAGTCTCAGGCTGTCTTTTTTCAAGTCACGTCTAATCGTGTTGCTCACGATCATATTAGACTTGGGCCGCAAACAATATTTTATGTGGTTGTGTGAAGACTATTGGGCATGGCCACTAGGTACCCTGGAGTATGTGAGAGATGTGAGAACACAATTGCTATGTTTTTGTTCATGCTCTTTTTTTCTTGTAAACACATTGTTTTGAAAGTGTAACTCAAGTACCGAAGTACCCTGGTTGAAGCTATTACAATAGGGCTGATATTTTAGAGCTTCTTACATGAAATGTTGGGATCAACACAAAAAAAAGCGTTGTGGTAAGCTTCGTTTTCTAAAATCTTCATACTAATGAGTTATAAAACAGATAAAAAACACGTTTTTTTTCTCTTGCGAAAAATGTGCGATTAGGGTTTTCTTCCCTTACGCCGCCTTCACCAGACCTCTCGCCTGAAGATGAGAACTTTCCCTCCCCCCTTCTTCACTATGACCTCTTACGCTGCTATCGTTTCTTCGCCTCCAGCTCTTCAACCTCTGTCGGAAAAGGAAGTAAAGGCGATTTATTTTCAGATCGACACCAAGCTTCAAATTTTTCCGCCTCCAGCGGGGATCCCGTCTTCTTCAGCTCCGACGTAGGCCGAGAGGTTTAAGGCGTCTCTGAGAAACCTCCGAAAGATCTCAGACCCAACATATCTCGACGACGGCACGCCAGTCGTACAAGCTCCGCCGGCCGTTCTTCTGCAGGCTTCTGAAATGTGGAAAGACCACATTATAGCTCACTTCCATGGTCGACGACCTCACCCGACAAAAATCATTGCGGATTTAAACCCGGTGTGGGGCAAGTTTGGGAAGATTACGGTCAGAACAATCTCGCCAACTAGTTGTCTCATCTACGTTCCCTTAGTTCAAACTCGGGAGTGTGTGTTGCAAGTAGGATATTGGCAAGTAGATCATTGTGCATTCTCAGTATACCCTTGGTCTGCAGGAGGCAATTTTCAACAGCAGGGACTCCGGACAGCTCCAACCTGGGCTGTTCTCCGTAATGTTCCGCCTCAATTGTATTCGCTTGATGGGATCAGTGTGGTAGCTAGCGCGATTGGTGAGCCCCTGCATACTGAGAAGTCAAGACTGGATCCGTATCATTTTGGTGATACTAAGGTTAAGATAGAGATTAACTTAGATGTAGCTCCACCCAAGTTGGTGGAAGTTCGGGATGTTCAAGGTAATGCTGTCCGAATCAAAGTCGATTCTCCCAGCCTCCCTCCGCAGCCATTACCATCAGACCAACAGCGAGACGCCATGATCCATTCACAAATTGACTGAGCGGCACGTCTCGTCTAAGGGAGAATGACGTTATCAGTCGGGGAATCGGGAACCAGAATCGGGTATCCTTTCGGAAGTACGACTCGTATATGCATTGATACCCAACTAGAGAAGCCCACTGACATTGGTAGTCCCTCGGGACAAGAAACGTCACCCCGGAAGCCCCGAGCTCTTTCAGCAAGGCTTTGATCCGATCGACCGACGACCAGGACGGATCCATGCTAGGCAGAGACTTGTCCCCTGCAGACGTAGAGCGCTCCACCTCGGGAGCCAATGGAGGAAGTTCCTCGAATGACCCATCCGGACAGAAGCGGATCAGACAAAAGGGACCCCTCTTTTCTTCTTTTTGACTGCGTCCTAAAGGCTCTTTCCATCTTTTGGCCCCTTGCGTACGAGATTAGCGAACTCGAACGAGGTCAGCCTCATCCGGGTCTGTCCCCCGGGATATTCCCAAAGGCGCCGACGTCTTCTTCTGGGCGGGAGGAGAACGTCTCTCAGGGCTATCCATTAGCGCGTCTCGGCCAGTACTCTTGAAATAAAACAGAAAGCGCGGAAAGTAGAGAGAAGGGAGAGACTAGAGAGAGAAAGTACCTGAGCGAGCAAGGAATGGCACGGATCTCGAATAATGTCATAATTAGGTCTAAACAGGCCTACGAAAGCCCATGAGACCCCTCGAATGCGGGCCATTTCTCGCGTCGCTTCATCTTCCCGGGTTAACCGGTTTCTGGACTAACGTTAACCAACCCGGTTTAACAATGAAAATTCTACCAACGATCGGTCATCGGCCGGTTAAGACGAACCAACTCGACTGACGCCGAACTCTGTATAATCCCAAACCATCTCTGTATATTCATCAGCGAAGAGGCGCGTCTACGCAAATGAACTGGGGGGACTTATTGTAGATGCTAGGTTTCACTCACCTACAAGGCCCGAGATGATAAGGATTTTGGCCTATTAAGCCGGCCGGCAGCTCGGTTCGTTTCAACCGGTGCTCGGAAGAAGGAATGTTTTGGCGTCAGCAAGCGCAGCAGCCGAGAAGGAGCTGTTCGCTCGGCTGAGAAGATCCCGGCCCGTCTCGCGGTCTAACGAGCAAAGGCCCATTAGGTTAAACTCTGCAAGGAACCAAGGAACACCACCTACTTTAAGGGGAAAGAGAGACGAGAGAAGGGCATCCGAAATCACACACACTCACTTGGCGACTAGAACTAGGGTTTCCATTGCTCTTTTCTCTCCGACTTGTATTTTCACCGGGAAAGCTCCCCGAGCTCGGGCTTGTTTTCCGATCACTTTTCTCATTTGTAATCACCTATTTTCTTGATTTAGCAATAAAATGCCTTTGAATTGATCCACCGACAAGTTCCGTCATATTTACTAGTTTAGACCGAATTCGGTTCAAACACATTCAGTTCTTAAAAACATGTAAATGTTTAACAGTTTTCGAAACTGCCTCTATATATACATTTGTTTTGGTCATTTAACAAAGCTTATATATAAAATAGTGCGAGGAGTACTCTGAGAGGGATTATGAAGCTTATAATATTATTTGCTTAGACGTCAATTATGATTTATGAAATATGTGTCTTTCTACGATGCATGTGTATATAAATATGTAACCTGATGATATTTCTAAATATTACAATTCATAAGTGTTATCGAAAATAATATTTAATTTGTTAAATCAAAAGAAACCGACAACATTGATCTCACTGTCTTGAACTATATGTACGAAGATCTCAATCAATAAAAGGATGTTATTTCAAACTTCCTTGATAAATACCAAAGTTTGATTAGGCATTAAAAACATATAGTTAAGTAATGTAGATGCATTACTCAAAACCAAACAAACCAATCACAAGAATACGACAAATGATAGTCAATAACCATACAAAAATCAACGTATATTAATTACTCAACCGCTTTCATTACTATTACACATTTCACCTACCAACAATCTCTAAAGTTCAAATTCGACACTGAAACTAAAACACAGGAATTAAACAAAGTCCAATAATCACCAAAACATACAATGTTTAATACCGTTACACTCGCACATGCGGGCATAAATTTCTTATAAATATTTATTAGTTTATGTCTTATTAATCTAAAACTAGTATAATAAATTATTACTTATGTTTTTAAATAGTTAATCAAACATCAAAATATTTATATATGTCAAATATTTTTAATCAAAATATATACTTATTATTGTGTTAAGTTTTTTTCAAAACACTCATATCTTAGAGATAGTTTAGAAAATATATTTATATTTTTTGGTTGACTAATATTTAATAATAAATTGTTTTGTATCCTAATTTTTTTTAACTTCTATAATAAAAATATTGTTTTCAGATAGGCACAAAAAAGAATATATAGAAGAATTTTTTTTTGATAATTCTAAAATATTATTTTGTAATCAATTGTTTAATATAGTATATAACATATAAACTTTATATCATTAAAATAAATTAGTGAATAGTTAGAAACTAATAATAAATTAATAACCTATCTAAAAGTCTAAAACCTAATAAAAATATGATAAATAAGAAAAGCTAATATAACATATAAATTTAATATTAATAAAATAAAATTCGTTTTTATTTATATAGAATATTCATTAAGGTTATTATTTTAAATTAATGATTTAATGACTCAGCTCAAAATAAATAATACATCAATGACAATTTAGGTTAAACTTAATAAAAATATGAGAAATAAGCAGAATTAGCTAAAATCATGGTGAACATGACAACTAAGCAAAATTACTTCATAAATAATAGTATAGATATAACTTTTTAAACTATTTTATAATTCACATACCGTACGCAGGACGGACCGACTCTAATTTCTCTATATTTCTAACTTTATTATAAAGTAATTCTATTATAGAATCCACTATTAAATCAAATCAAACCGTAGAGTATAGTTATTATAAATAAGAGTGGAAAATGAAGGAGAAAATAATACTCTATTTGGAGTCTACATACTCTTTGAATCTCCCACTTGTTCAAGGATCCATGAAATAATTAATCACTAAAGACTAAAACTGTCCATCGCCAATGATTGCCTTGAGCAACTAGCTTAAGAGAGATATGAAGCTGAATCAGTCAGACTACAAGTACAAGACAGTGTTTAAGTACTCGTTCTCTACTTGTCGAAAAAAGTTATAATTTTCATACCGGACAGTCAACAGAACATGACAGTGAAAACTCAGGACCTCCGGTCCAGAAAAAAAAAACTTGTTCTCGACCGAATCATTTTCTTTTTCTTATGGTTTAGTTTTTTTTTTCTAACCTCAACGAAACAGTTTCGTCGTCGTCTCCTTCAGACGGTAGATCTGAAAAATGAACTCACTACAACTTATTGGGCTTTTCCTTTCAAACGCGCCTCTATAGCCCATAGACCCATTTATTTTAACGAGACGATAAATCCCAAAAAAAAAGAAAAGAATGCTTTACGAACACATTACAAGGATTTGAACAAAACCAGACGGAAAATACAGAGGACTGGAACGAAACAGATTAATACAATGGGAGGAACACCATCTAAACGGAACTAACAATGTTCATCCTCAAAACTCCGAAACAATTCCACCGCAGTAGGAGCAAATCCTCTGCAGCTTCATTCTCCTGAACTCTTAATTATAGGATACCTTTGTTAGGGAATCATAACAAAGCTTACTGCAGCGACTTTAAGAAAAAAAGAGTTCTACAACAGCACGGATCAGAATGGTTGGAGGAACACACATGAGGGCTGAGTCTACGGATTCAATTTGATAATCTTGTAAGGTCTCAATGCAGCCAGAACCCAGTAGAGCAGGTTGCCTGCAGCTACAAGTTCCAGTTTACATTCCCTAAGTCCATTGCAAGCACAGCAAGCCCAACCAACTATAGTTAGTCCCTTGTCGTTCAACACCAACATCGAGATTCCGGATTTCAAATAAACCGTTACGGATTTCAAATAAACAGATTCTGTATGTAAAAGGGTATGGATCTCCGTTAAGGTTTCACCGTTTCACAAACGGTTTACTCATCAACACCCAATAACACGTACCATGAAATTAACAGATACTAAACAACCCATAAGAGACTAAAAAGTAGCAAGAGAAACAAAAACATGGACTTAACTGACACTTAAAACATTTTGTTCAACAACCAACACTTCATCATTACAATTGATTCCCTAAAACCACTCTAACCATCTCAGAAGTATTCTCCATTAGTAAAAAAATTGGGACCGAAGCCTACCATAACAAAGTATAAGCTGTTTTGATGAAGAGAAAGACATTCAGGTCAACAAACTCATACACCCTATCAATTTTTTCAAAGCTACGGGGGACAATAAGATTTGCAGATCTGAATGTCTTTACTCTCCATCATCCCAACCGTGCATATCTGCAATGTCACGAACCAACACCCACAACTTGACTCTTTTGCTAAAGAACTCGGACATCTTACACGAACCAACCTCATGCGAAACATAACAACAAATGTACAAAAATTCACAAGGATCAAAAATTGTGGGATAGATTTAGTAGCTGAGAGCGGAGAGAGAAGCCGCATAACACCTGTGGATCTATCCCAACGGTTGTCTGGCCGCTTGCTGATTTAATAGCAATTCCTTTACGCATCCTCGAAAAATGGCCATGCCACCAGAACGGGGTATGACCTTCGATACAAAGGTGCAGAAAACTCATTAACTCGACACAATTAAGAAAGAAAAAAAAACAATAGTGTAAGATAGATTTAGTAGATGAAAACAGAGAAACATCTGTTTCACCTGTGGATCTATCCCGACGGTTGTCTGGCCGCTTGCTGATCTAACAGCTCTCAATTTATGCACTGTTTGCTCCAAGACTATGCCATTCAATTTGACAAAGCCTTCGAAGCATAGTGCATAAAAATTTATAAACACAAAACCACAATACGAATCAAATGTAATAAAATAAAACTACAGATTCATGATAAAATGTTAGCCGTCGATCAAAGCCTAAAGACCACTATTAAACGAAAGTTATGGATTAGAAGTCTCGACTCTGGTTTGCCTTCGGAGAACGACAGAGCGCTGCAATTTATACAAGAGAAACAAAATTTAGGGTTTTGAGACGGCTTCGATAAATAAACCAATGTTTGTTTATCATCGCTTTGATGGGCCGTCCCAATAAAGCCCACAGATTTTATTTATTCGGGCTGAGGTTAACTGTGCACGGCGCGGCAAATAATATGTAACGGGAGTGGACCAAGTATACCGGAAGATTTACTTGGTCACTAGATCATTGGATCGACAATGGTTGAATGGTAGGTTAATAAATGATTTAATTTTACTAAATAAAAATATATTAACTATGAAAATAGAAATATAAAAACTAAAGTTAATATTTTCTAAATAGTTTCTTTTTTAAAATAATAGTTTGGATATGTACATATTTTATGCTTAAAATATTTAGAAAATGCATAATTTTACTTTTTCTATTTTATTTCATGTGATATGAAAAATATCAAAAAAAAAATAGTTTAGACTATTAAAAAAATTGTAATTAATTAAGATTTATGACATCTAAAAAATCAAGAATAAAATTCAAAAGTAAAACATCATTTTAATAAATTGTCAATAACAAATATAAATTAACACTAAATCACCATAATTCGCTTCATTTTCTTCTGGTGGCATAGTGAAATCTTCATCAAAATCTAAAAATCAAAAATAAAATAGCCTAATTGGTATTATGTATGATTAAAAATCAGAAAATTTAATCTAAATTGTAAAAATGATCAACAAAACAATATACACAGGACTTAGAACTCGTAAAATCTAGTACTACAGATTTAGAATAACAAAATAATCAACAAAAAAAAAGATACAAAATCAGTAGAGGTTAGCTGAAGAAGAGAAATAGGACAAAAAAAATTGTAAGAAACCTATTTTTAATTGGAAAATTAGAATATAAAATAGAATCTAGAAACATAATTATCTTTTTTAAACATAAAAATTATCTATTGGTTCAACCATTGGTTCAACCGGTACCGAATTTCGGATTTTGGTGGGTTTTGCGGGTTTTTAAATTTTGGGTTTTTCACAAAACCGAAACCAAATTTATCTCGGGTCACCGGGTTTACCGGTTCAACTGCGGGTTCGGGTTGGGTTTCAAAAAACTGGGGCGAACCTATTTTAATTTGGATGTATGGACTGGACCAAGTTCTAAGTTTTTAACCAATCTTCCAAAAGAAACATAATCAAACATAACAAATAGTCCATTTCCAAAATTTCTAATGAGGTTTAAGACTGGGAATAAATTACAAAGCATATACTCACGACTATTAAACACGGAGTTCCACAAAAAGGGATCATATTCAAATGTTCGATTGTATTTGCTTAATCCTGGTTCTTGATAACTTTTTTTGGTCATTTAAATGTTAGTATAATTTTTTAGTATACAGTACCATTTACTCATAAACAATTTTTTGCCATTATAACAAAATACTAGATTTTGATCCGCGCGCCCGCGCGGAAATATTTTCAAAAAATATATTGCTATTTATTTTTATGTCACTATTATATATTATATATATCATCATATAATTAATTATATTTTATACGTATCATTTAGGGCTGAGCAAAAAAAAACTAAATCCGGAAGACTAAACTGAACCCGATCCAAAAAAGTAGTACCAAGTCTGAACCGAAATTGATTTTAAATATCCGAATGGGTTCATAATTTTTATATTTAAAAAACCAAAACCGACCCGATGCGAGCGGAATATTTTGGATACCCAAATGTATCTGAAATGAATTTATATACGTATATATATTAACTATTTAAGATTAAATGTTTATTAAAGACATCCAAAATATATATGATATAATTAAATATCCAAAATACTCGAGAATACATAAAAATAGTCAAAACTAAATATCTAAAATAGTTAAATTATACTCAAAACACCAAAATACTAAAATATTTATTGATTGTCTATCCAATTATTCAAATTAAACCAATTTATATGTTAAGTTTAAGTATTTGACATATATAATTCAAACTTATATGTAATATATTCTTTTGTTTATAGATGTTGAGAAATTTGCATATACACTGAATTATAAAAAAATTCGAATAATTTAAATGGGTTATCTGAACTCAAGTTGAACCCACAAAGATCTTAACCAAACTCAAACCAAAATTTAGAAATTTAGAAATATCTAAAGAGAGCTGAAATATTTGTACCCGAAAATATGAAACCCAAATAGATCCGAACGAAACCCGAACAGGTGTCTGAACGTCTATCTCTAGTACCATCATATAAGTAATCATATAATTAATAATAATTTATATGTATCATCATATACATAATTACATATATTATATTTTAAAAACTTAATGTAAAATATAAAAATCATAATTTAAGTTGGTGTTTGAAATTGAGCTTTATATTGTATTTTCTTATATATATGTTGAAACAATTTTTATAATAGTTTTTGGACAATATTTTAATAAAAATCAATTTTTGAATATATTAATATTTTGAATTAATTTTGATATAATTTAATTTAAAATTATTTGAAATATGTATATAAAGTTTAAATTTTATTTTATGATTATATTAGACAAAATATGTTTTTAGCTAGTTAGATTGAGTCATATTTTATATTTTAAAACTGGTCCAAATAAATAGTTTCTCGAATATAATAGACTTTCAATTTTTTATAATAATTTATAAAAGAATACCCCAATTGTGACTCAAAACTTGGAGTCAAACCCAAAAGAATACCCCAACTTGGGTCAAAGACAAAAGTAACCTAAAAGGCTATTGAAATTACAACTATCTCCTTGTGAGCAAACAAAAAAACGGATTTATTTTTACGTTTCTACCCCTCGCAAGTCGTCTGTAAACAGACGACTTGAAAATAAGTCGTCTAGACGACTTAACTTAAAGTCGTCTGTACAGTTATTCTTAAACATAATTTAAAAATTTTGTAAAAAATATTTTGATAAGTGAAAAATTGGAATTATGTAATTAACATATGTCTTAAGAGATATAAATTAATATATAACAAATTTCAATTGTTTTCAGCCCAGTTGAGTGAAAGTAGTGAGTCGTGATATTCTTTAGTTTATGTTTCATCAACATATGTTGTAGTATTGTATGTGTTCTTAGGGTTAGATTTTGGAAAGCATTAAAACCGTTTTTGAAATTTTTTAAAATTACCTAAGCGTGTTCATTTTTGTGTATAGTAAACACTATTGAAGTATAATTTGATTTTATAACGTGGTTAGTAAGTTAATTTAGTCATTTTAGTTTAGGGGTTCATTTTAGGGTCTAGGACGACTTAATATTTAGTCTTCTGTGCCCAGACGACTAAATATTAGGTCGTCTGATGTACATTATCAACTAGAATAAGTCGTCTAAACCGGACCAAACCTTAAAGTTTACCAATGTACTTTTAAAGCTAACCGGATCATTTACCCAATATATAAGGTGATTTTTTTTTTTTTCATTTTCCGCGAAATTCAGAAACCCTAACAGTTCTCTCTCACCGGCGATATCAAAGGCGATTCGAATTCCCACTATTTTCGAACAACCATCGTTCTCAACGTCGGCTATCTATCTCACTTCATCCTCACCGTTGTCGCCGCAGCTTCTTCTAACCCTAGCGCCGCCGATTCCTCTAAACCCTAGCGCCCCCGCTTCCACTATTTCCGAACAAGCCGTCGCCCTCGCCACCGTGCTCACCAACGTTCTCACCGCCGCTTCCTCTAAACACTAGCTAGAACCGCCGCTTCTTCTAAACCCTAGCGCCGCCGCTTCTTCTCTGTAAACCGTAGGGCCGTTTCTCTGTAAACCCTAACTCCGGTAAGTCATCAAACTCGAGGAAAAGATGAACATAAAACGTTGTCTCTTTCAATTTACTCATTCTCACCGTTTTACGTTTATTTTTTCAGATCTATAACCACAATGACGAGTACTCCAAATCCTTCTGCGACTAATCAGGTCCGCTTGAAATTTTTCTAATGGAAGACTTGTAAGTAAGTCGTCTGGAAAGTCTTCCAACTGGACGACTTAGTAGACGACTTAAATATAAGTCGTCCATTTGGAAGACTTTCCAGACGACTTAAATATAAGTCGTCAACTAAGTCGTCCAGTTGGACGACTTTCCAGATGACTTATATTAAAGGCGTGATTGATTTAGCTTGTGTTCTGACTTCTATTGTTGTCTTTGATTATTTTGCAGACAAAAAGGATGGATATTCCAGAACTCCCCCGTAGGTTATACACTTTAGGGGAAGAGCCAGAACCCCACAATAGCATTTCGTATCATACGGATAACAAGAAGTTGCATACTGCTCTTAGGGAAGCTCTCACTGATGCTGAATTTGAAGAGCTCAAGGAGTCGAGATTGGGAGTTTTCATCAAGTTCAAGGAGCAGGGATTTGGTTGGGCTTCAAGGCTGGTTCACCACTTGCTCAGTTTAAAGCTGGACATTAAGAAGAAGTACGAGATGTGGTGTCTCGTTGGTCCAGAACCTGCGAGGTTTTCACTGTTAGAGTTTGAAAACATCACTGGTCTAAACTGCGAGTACATCGAGGACCTTGAGACACCAGAATGTGAAGTTACCCCAGAGATGGTTTCTTTCTGGGGGATGATGGGAGTTCATCTGGAAGCTGGGCCAACTACTGATCAGATAATAGCAGCACTGAAGAGATGCGGGGATTGGTCCAGGGAAGATCGCAAGCGACTCGCGTACCTTTCCATCTTCACTGGATTCATTGAAGGGAGAAAGTTTTCAACCGCTACACGAGCTACTCTGGCAAGGCTAGTGATGGATTTAGAACGGTTTGAGAATTATCCATGGGGGAGAGTCGCGTTTAAGGTGCTGATGGACTCTTTGTGGAACAAAGATATTACTGGCTGTTACACCGTGGATGGGTTTATACAAGTTCTTCAGGTCTGGGCGTACACAGCTATTCCGGGATTGGGTGCTAGTATTGGTAGTCCCAGAGAAAACAGTTCGCTTCCACCGCCTCCACCGATTCTGGCTTACGATGGCAGCAGAGGCCGCAGATTCATGAAAGCTGCTATCTTGAGTCAGGTACCTTTCCATCTTCACTTAATTAAGTCGTCTGGAAGGTCTTCCAGCTGGACGACTTAGTAGACGACTTATTATAAGTCGTCTGGAATGTCTTCCAGTTGGACGACTTAGTAGACGACTTATTATAAGTCGTCTGGAAGGTCGTCCAGCTGGACGACTTAGCAGACGACTTATAATAAGTCGTCTGGAAGGTCGTCCAGCTGGACGACTTAGTAGATGACTTATAATTAAGTCGTCTATTTAGTATTTTGTTTCAAATATCTAACTCGATTCTTCTTCTATTTACTGCAGACCCGCGTGATCAACTTTGTTGAGAAGAAGGACATTAGTGAAATGTGGCCAAAATGGGACTCTGAGGTTGAGGACGTGCCCGCGGAGAACATCATTAAAGTCATGTATGATCGGAGACCGTGGAAGTGGACCAGAGCAGTATCTGTTCTTCAAAGCATCGGCACCTGATCACAAAGGTTTAGGAAGAATGCTACCTAGTGGGGCGGCGTTGTTTTATGACGGATCAATGCCTTCATTTTGCCAATCAAAGAAGAAGTGGGGGGAGGACATTGATGATATCTATGCGGCAGTGAACTTGAACAACAAACATTGGGTTGCTATCTGGATATCGATCCCTAAGAGGCACATAGTCGTCTGGGACAGCATACCTTCATCTAGCGTACCAGAAGCATGGGATGAGATAATGGAGCCTTTTCTCGAGATGGTCCCTTATATGCTTGTTGAGTGCGCAGCCACCGAGGAAGAACGGGTCAAATACGGCGGGTTGGAGCGATACACATATGAGAGACTGCTGAAAGATGTACCCACGGCCAACAATGGTGATTGTGGCGTGTACGCTCTAAAGTACATTGAATGTCATGCTCTTGGGGTCCCCTTTAGCGCTAAAGACTTTGCTAGGTCCAATGCGAAGACTATGAGGGATAATATGGCTGTGGTTATATGGACGGAGCTTGTTGATCAGCATTTGAAAGATAATGAGGATGGTGGTATGTTCGTGGGCATGTATGATTAGATACACAAATCTAACTTGTATAGATTTTCTAAAAATTGAACATGTCGTTGTATTTGTATTTGTATATTTGTGTATTAAAAATTGAACTTGTGTATGATTTATGACTTGTGTATGTGTAGATGCTTGTGTATGATTTATGACTTGTATATTTGTGTATTAAAAATTGAACACAAATCTAACTTGTATAGATGCTTTATTTGTGTATTTGTGTATGATTTATTGTTAAGTCGTCTGGAAGGTTTTCCAGCTGGACGACTTACAAATAAGTCGTCTGGAAGGTTTTCCAGCTGGACGACTTACAAATAAGTCGTCTGGAAGGTTTGGACGACTTACAAGTAAGGTAGTCTAAAAATAGTAGAAGGTAGTCTAAAAATAAAATACACTGGACGACTTCGTTAAAGGTCTTCTAAAAAAAATACAGTCGAATGGATAGTAGAAGGTAGTCTAAAAATAAAATACACTTGAAGGGATAGTAGAAGGTAGACGAAACACTGGACGACTTAAAAATAAGTCGTCTGGACGACTTAACGATAAGTCGTCTGGACGGGTAATCAAGACTGGACGACTTAAATTTAGGTCGTCTGGACAACTAGTCAACTGGTTGTGTACATTGTGGTAGTCTAAAAATAAAATACACTGGACGACTTCGTTAAAGGTCTTCTAAAAAAAATACACTCGAAGGAATAGTAGAAGGTAGTCTAAAAATAAAATACACTTGAAGGGATAGTAGAAGGTAGACGAAACACTGGACGACTTAAAAATAACGAAGTCTGGACGACTTAAAAGTAAGTCGTCTGGACGGGTAATCAAGACTGGACGACTTAAATTTAGGTCGTCTGGACAACTAGTCAACTGGTTGTGTACATTGTGGTTTCGTATGGCCAGTTTCCTTGCAGTTTGAGCATCTCCGTGCCCTGTGTTTCTTCCTGGGTTTGTGTCCTCTCATCCTAGATAGCTCCAACCAAGATTGCCATCTTGATTTCTTCTGTCTCCCCGGACCACGCTTTACGTTTGGAGGAAAGCATTCTCGTTCCTCAATATGTTGTGACACGATAGGATATATATTCTCTGAGTATCCTGCATACAGATGATTCTTTGAGTAAAGTGGACATACAAGTGTGTCGATATGCACACCAGCATGTGTTCCAGCTGCTATAGCATGAGAGCAAGGTATTTTCTCCACTCCATAGACACCACAATCACACTTTACATGTTCCAAATCAACCACACAGTCTATTGTGCCACCTTTGACAAAGAAACGCCATCCATCAATTGGTTCGACCGTCATCGTATCCGCTATCTCTGATCGAACAGCAAGCAAGTATTCAACACCCCGGCTATGTTCAGTTGGGAGACTCAAAGCATCTTGTCTCCTTTTCCAATACCATTTTCCTAACTTCTGCCTTATGAACTCCAGCAGGAACGGAATCGGAAATCCTCTTGCTCGCTTCAGTGCGGAATTAATAGATTCAGCGATGTTGCTTGTTTTTATGTTGAACCTGTTCCCCTTACAATAAACCCTTGACCATAGCCTGGCGTCGGCCTTCTCCAAATACGTTGCAAGTTCCGGGTTTGCACTCCGTATCTCAGCCATGTACCGGTCAAAATCGTAAACCGTGTGCGCATAAGCAGCCCCTTTCACCAAGTACATGAGATGTTTCCCTTTAAACTTTTTGACAATGTTATCTTGAAGGTGATAGTAACATATTCCTCGGGTTGCCCAAGGAAACACCTTCTCACACGCACTTTTAATGGCCGCGTGCCGGTCAGAGACTATCACCAGAGGCTTGTCATGAGATATACAACTAGCCAATTTTGTGAAAAACCATTCCCAAGAAGGTTCATCTTCAGCATCCACGATCCCAAAAGCCAATGGGAATATCTGAAAATTGCCATCTTGTGCGGCTGCAACTAACATAACACCTCCATACTTTCCACTTAGGTGAGTTCCATCCACCACAATGACCCTTCTCTGATACTTAAAACCTTTGATAGAAGCTCCAAAAGAGAGAAATAGATACTTAAATCTTTTCTTAGAATCAAGTTCTATAGCCGTGATAGAATCAGGATTTGCAATGGAGATTTGCTCGAGATATGAAGGCAGACGCGAATACCCTTCTTCTGCTGATCCTCTCACCAATTTTTGTGCATATAACAGTGCTCTGTATGAAGTGGTGTAATCAAGCGTCATGCCAAACATGTTCTTCATTGCATCAGTGATATGCTGTGGAGTTATCCCGTCAATGATCCCAACACGATCAATGAAAAGACTACCAACATACTTTGGAGTACAGTGTCTCCGCTGAGCGATTCGGTCTCCAATTGAGCATAAATGTTTTTCCACATACTTTGTTACCCAAAACGTGTTTGGCCCATGTTTCACACTCGCTCTGATCTTCCATCCACAACCGCTAACCCGACATATTGCCACAAGGAGAGTTTTTGTTGATTTGTATATTCTGAAAGAAAATTTACCCCTCACTGCTGTCAACCGCAGCTCTGAAAGCAGTGCATCCTTGCTAACAAAACTCTGGTTGACATAGATGCTGGTACAATCCGATTTTCCTCCTTCAATAGCATTTGTCTTAGCATATGTCTTTTCAATTTCTTCAAAACAAATATTATCATCATCTTCCTCGTCCTCATCTAGAACCTTTCCATAAAGACTGTAATCCCCACCATTCTGATCCGTTTCACCAACAATAGTGTTATCAGCATCCTCCTCCCCATTTTCCTCCTCCCCATTTTCCTCCTCCCCATCTTGATTTTCATCTTCAACAGACTCATTATCACCAACATCTTCAGAACATTCATCAGCTTCATCATTATCACCAACATCTTCTTCCCATTCACCAGCTTCATTATTATCACCAACATCTTCTTCCCATTCACCAGCTTCTTCTCTTTTCTCTGAAACCGTTTCCACCTTGCTGCGGCTTGATACACAAAGACATACTCTATGCGTTTTGAGTATCTCGAGCAAGTTTCGAACTTGTCTATCACTTGTAACATGAATGGGAGGACTGCCTGGAGTCATCATCATTTCTGCTGGTAATGAGTAACTAATCACCACAGTCACTGATCTCATGTCCAGGTTATAATCTTCTTGAGCCATTGCAACAAGTTCAGCATGTGTTGAATCTTCATTCAATAAAAACAATCTTGCTCCTTTGAGATCATCAACCACAAAATCCCAACGGAAATCTCTCAACAACCATTGTCCATACACTGCATGTAACTTAAAAAGCATCTGCAAATATTCAAAATAAAACACATTAGTAAACATAGAGAAAATGAAGAAGTTCAATAAACATTATCGCAGACGACTTATAATTAAGTCGTCCAGAAGACTTAAAGGTAAGTCGTCTAAAGAGGTCACTTTTGCAATTGAAAATTAAAAGGGACGACTTAATTCTAAGTCGTCCGGCTTTGTTTGTTAAAAAAAAAATTTCAGACGACTTATATATAAGTCGTCTACGAGAAACGGGCTAGTTTTGCATTTGACCGAATCGTGTCAGATCTTTGACTATTTCTGGACGACTTATAATTCAGTCGTCTCTGGAAAGTAAAAATTTCAATATTTTATTCAAACTAGACGACTTACATGTAAGTCGTCCTAGGTTAGTTTTGTAATTGAAAAATAAAACTTGAAATTTAACTTTCTCCAGACGACTTAACTAAAAGTCGTCCAACTAGACGACTTAATTTAAGGTCGTCCGGGATAAGCAAGGTTTGACCAGAAAATTGGGAAAAATTCTGGACGACTTTGCTTTCCCTGGACGACTTTAAATTAAGTCTTCTGACGGGACGACTTTATATTATGTCGTCTGGTAAAAGTTAAATTATGAAGTTTTATTTTTCAACTACAAAACTAACCTAAGACGACTTACACGTAAGTCGTCTAGTTTAATAAAATATTGAAATTTTAACTTTCCCAGAGACGACTGAATTATAAGTCGTCCAGAAATAGTCAAAGATCTGACACGATTCGGTCAAATGCAAAACTAGCCTGTTTCTCATAGACGACTTATATATAAGTCGTCTGGAGTTTTTATTTTCAACAAACAAAGCTGGACGACTTAGTTTAAGTCGTCCGTTTGACCAGAAGACTCAGCAGTAAGTCTTCTACATACAGAAGACTTACAAGTAAGTCTTCTACGCGAACAGATTTTGAAAAAAATTCAAATTCGTACCTTAAACTAGGTGAGATGACTTCGTTTGCACACAGGGTCTTCTCCAACCACCCAGAACCTCAAACGAAAGCAACCGTAAGTCAAAACGAAAGAAATATGGCTCTGTCAACCATCGCCCATATTTTGAATCAAAAGCTTGAGTTTTTTGGATGAATATGGAGAGAAAGTGAAAGAAATGTTGTTTTTAGTTCATAACAATTGAAACAGAGAGAGTGTTAAGAGATTTACGTGCATTAAAGGGCATTAAAAGCTCCAAACAGTTCGTACAAGGTTGTTCCCACTATTCATGGCAGTGGCAATATTGTAAATACTTGAAGAAAATGTGGTTGAGAAAGTAAAGAAGCCATTTTCGAAAAAAAAATAAAATAAAAGGTTAATGGCATTTTCGTAGATAAAATGCAGATGTGGGGTTAAAAACTCAAAAAAAAAATGAGTCAAAAGAAAAGGTTAGTTTTGTGTTTGATTTCAAGTTTTGAGTCACTTTTGCAATAAGCCCTAATTTAAAACCCATTTTTTTAATATACTGCTATGTATGTTTCCAAATGACACTATATTCTTTTTCTATGTTTCCCAACTATTATCAAATATACTTTTACTTTAATAAGAAAAAATAAATAGATTACTTATTGTTTTTTTTTTGCTTAAACTTTAGATTCTTTTATTGTTAAGAGGTGAAAAGGAGTTTATTCCTTTTTAGGTAAGTTAAACATATCTATTTAAGGATTAATGTGTGTCAATGTGGCAATTTTGCGGATAGGAATCTTTAGGTAAAAGTATATTAATTTTCTTAGATAAATCAAACGTGATTTGCAAAGTTTCATAATAGAATATTAAGATATTTGTTACAATTTGATGATTGCTTTATAGTAGGAAAGGTTTTTGTAATTTATTAAATTAACCAAACGACTAAAATATTAGTTTAGATTTGATGGTCCGAAAATATCTTTTTATTTTATATATGGTTAGTTAAGATAATCGCTATTTATTTGTTTCTATTTAGGATGTTGTTTAAATAAGGATATTTGTATATGGAAATCGAAATCAATGATACTAACTCCGCGAATTTATGGCAATGTGAAGGGATTGTATTAGTGATTTTTTTGGGTCAGACAATTATAAAACGATGAGTTTAAGTCAATGGCATGGAATTGTAATTTTTGTGCAAAACTAAGGGGACAAAACTAATTGTACTTCAGTTTTAATAGTTTAGATTCACCATTAGTATTAGTCATCCATATTTATATATGTTGGCTTCAGACTTTTCATATTGAAATGTTGAATTCTTTGTTCTTTATATGCTACAGGATCCATATGTTATTATTGTCACCGACGTTATTATTTTGATATCTACGTTTTGACTAACTTCTCATGATGCAACATAATTGCAACTCCACCAAAAACTAAGTACATATAATTATTTACAAGTAGGAAATTAATGTGTGGTGGAGAGAGAGAGAGAGAGAGAGAGAGAGAGAGAGAGAGAGAGAGAGAGAGAGAGAGAGAGAGAGAGAGAGAGAGAGAGAGCCAAAATATTACTATTAATGTTTTGAGTTCCAAAGCAAAGAATAAAGACAGATCCATTCATCATTCATTTTCACTCGGACTATGTTTGCTCAAGCTAAATCAATAAAATAGACGTTATAAAAAAAATCAGATCCATTCATCATCTGTCGGCGAGCCTTTATTCCTCATCTGAAATTATTAAATATCTAATTATGGTTGTCTTTTTTATCATAGTTCTTTTACTGATTTAAAATTTCTAAACAACGTCGTTTTGAACTTAACGGAGATTAGAGACAGTATTTAATTCTGTTTAATCATTATGTTATCCGAGTTAACGTCGTACTTAATTTGGTTTAGTCAAACTAAATTGATGTTTAAAATGGCTAGTCAAATTAAATTGGTGTTTTAAATGGTCTAAGGGAAAGTTCAGGCTTTTTTAACCAAATTTGAAAGTTCGTGATTTAAAAGACAATTTTCCCAAATTCAATTTCTTATTCTTTATCTCCAAGTCTTGAAAAATACTAAAATTAGAGTTAGACGGACATTTTACCTAGATCCGAATGAACTGGAACCGACCCATAATACCTGATCTAAGGCCATGCGCATCGGAGTCTCGTGGGAGAAGTTCACGCGTTTTCCGAGGTGAAAAAATAATAAAATAAAAAAAAAAGACGAACCCGTCTCGTGCGAGATCACCACGGTGAACCCGTATCATAACTGTAGCGCGGGCCCCACGACACGTGGTGGCCCGCGATTAGTCTGTTTTTTGTTTTTTTGTTTTTTTTAATCAAACAGAAAAAGTTAAAAAAACTAATAAAAAAATCAACCCGTGAACTCGAGCGACGCATCGCTGATGCGCATGCCCTAAGATCGAATTGACATTTTACAAATATCTAATTGGATCTAAAGGTTTTATATCTAGTTGGATCTAAAAAAAATTATATCTAAAAGAATCAAAACCAAAAAGAACCGATTCAAATATATCTGGATTTAAAAATAACCAATCCAAATAAAACCAATCCGATAAGAATCGATTTATATCCGATTTTAAACATAAATATCCAAAATTATGATTTATGTGTTCTATTTTCTATATTTTAACTCATGACTTAGTTGAAATATTTTAACATTATTATCATTATTATTATTGTTTATAATATTCTAGATAATATGAAGCTTTAAATGTATAATTTAGAGTTTAAAATATATATATTAATTATTAATAGTTTATATTTAGTTATTTTTCAATATCTAAATAAATATGACAAATTTTAGATAAATCCGATGTGGCATGGATATCTCGTATCTTCTTCTGAGATCTTAAATAGATGTACTCGACGTAAGATTTGCTATAGACTCGGAAATTAAATATATATATAACATGTATTTAAATTATAGATTTGAATCGATACATATCCGAGAAGAATGATCTGGACTCAAACTAAAAGCTTTCAAATACTAAATTGGATCCAAATATCAAGAATAAGGAAGACTTGAATCTGAAAAAAAAAACAATTCAAACTCGATATGGACACCTGAATATCTAGACCTAATTAGAACAATGATCAAAGGCTACAATCAGGGACAGACTCAAGGCTAACAGTACAAGGTCCTGTGCCCCCCCCCCCCCCCCACGACTGATTTTATATTTCTTTGTAGTAATTAGTACAAATCTAAGGATTGTTCCTACTTAGAAATTATACATGATGTACCTCCATCAAAATGTTGTTCTACATCTGCCCATGGCTACAATTCATATAGTTATTAAAAGAGAAAAATGTTTATCAGTTAGTTTTCAAAAAAAAATGCATCGGTATCGGTAAAGAGTGTCAAACTTATAGATTGGGGCACATGTTAGTATGAATAATTTGTTGCTTGAGATAGTATCATAAACATCACATGCAAATCTTTCTCTAAAGTTAATTATCAAAATTTTCCAAATATTTTAAAATAAATTGTTTCATGTTCAGTTAACAGAGAATATATGTATAAGAGCATCTCCATCATATACTATTTTAATGTCAAAACTATATCATATCAATAAAATTTTAATATTAGTATTTTTGAGCCTCCGACGGAGTCCGACCACAACACTGAACACTAAAAGTTTTTTGATCATTATATTATTAATCATTTTTTAATTTTAGTAGTTTATTAAATACTAATTATTTTATAACTAAAATTTGTTAACTAATATTAAAACTACACTTAAAATAACATTTTTATTTCAAATATAAATATATATATTAAAGCATATTATAATATTATTATTATTAAAACATATTCTTACAACTAAATAACTAAAACACACGAACAAAAGTTAAATTACATTTTACTAAATTTAAAAATTAGTATATTTAGAAAATAAATATTCAGTCAATGTATTTTGAAATTTATGAGCTTTTCGTATCTTTGATTTGCTTGTGGCAAGTTATTTAAAAAGAAAAAAAATGCACATCGTCAACACTTGTCATTTCAAATTATTTCGCATTTAAACTCCAGTTTCTTCGATTGTTGTATTTATATCATATTTATCCTCTATTATCATATTTTTCATTATGATACAGGTTCGTCATTATATCAAATAACATTATCTTATTCCATAATTGTGTTGGTCTAGCTACAATTGAAAATCTTGATTGCGATATTCCAAAAACACATTTCACGTCTTTTCTGCATGATCCTTATTCACTATTCACTGCAACTCATATTTGATTCATATAGATTGTGGATTGTTTAAACAAAGAGCCATTTGCATGGAAAATAGTAAATAAGTTAATAATTTGCGAATATGGAAAACAGCAAAAAAATGGAGAGAGAAACAGATTAAAAAGACTTTGTTAGCCCTATGAGTGTTCAAAGAAAGAGAAACAAAAAACAATCACGATGTTTTTTCTAGAGTTTTCCTCTATTACTTTACCTTTTATTCTGAACTTCATCTCTTTTTAGAGAGAGAGAAAAAGATGGCAGAGAGATAAAAGAGCAAACTCTGGTTAATGAATTTCGAATTAAAGAAATACAAGCTCCGATTTGAACCAAGAAATATAAGCTGAGATTCATGGCAGACCGGTGATGAAAGGAAGATAGAGCTCTGGCGCAGTGGTGGTACACCACCTGAGGATTACAAGGTTCTGGAAACCAAAGTTAGTGGCGGTAATGGTTCACGTGAAGGAGTAATTTGGTTGTTGTAACCGGCGGTGAACAGTGACCAAAGAGTCGATTGAGACGAGTTAACTCTGCAAGATTCTCATCTTCGTCTTTCTTCTGTGGCTTTCGTGAAACAGATCTTCTGATACGGTGTCGTGTGTGTGATTGGAGTGAAAGAAGTTTTTTTTAACCATAAAGACAATACTCAACAAAGGAGTGAAGCAAGTTGGGTTTGTGTGCTAGTAAAAAGAGCTAAAGAAATCTGTCTTGTAATTCAGTAGATTCCATTTGATAATTCTTGTAATAGAAAAAATAAAAATATTGTATGTTTAGCCGGCTAAAAAAGATATATGTTTTGTATTTTTTAGATTTTTTTATAAATTAGCATGTTTATATTATCATTTAACTGGATCTTTTATATGTTAGCTGATATTTAGATTTAAAATCACAGTTATACATATAGCTTCTACGTATCATTTTTAAATCAATATTGTTATATTCTGATTTATCCGGATATTTTATATTTTAGCTGGTATTTAATTTATAGTTACCGGCTATATGATCAGTTGATGGTTGTTATTTTGTATCAATTCGGATAAAAAAATAATTAATTCTATAATAAATCACAAAACATATGATTGGATTTATATGTTCGGCTAAACATAGAATTAACTCATTAACCATTCACGATACATAAGATAAAAATGGTTGTTTAGCCGGTTAAGATTTTACTTGACTTTTTTTTATAGTTAGCCGGTAATATATATGAATTATCTCGACAATGTTATAGTTAGCCGGTAATATATACTAATTAATGATGTTGTTTGTGAAATAGCCGGTAATATATACTAATTACATTGACATTTTTATGGTTAGCCGATAATATATACTAATTATCTCGACATTTGAATATAACATGGTCTAGGTTGCACAATCAAAATTTTGAGGTGAAACTAAAGCGTTATTTCTGCAAATTAGAAAGTTTGGAGCCGAATTAAAAACATCTAAGACTCTGAACATTCGGGCAATTCTTAAAGGGGTTAAAATGTAGAATTTGAAAGTCTAGGGTCTATTTGTAAAGCTATTTGTACATTTGGAGATTGTGAGATCAACTTGAGAATACCCAAAGGTTGGAGGGTTTGTAATGCAAAAAATAAGAAATCACCATTGTTGCTCGATTTATTTTGCAACGAAACAGAGATGGCAAGACGATGAGGATGAACACGACGACAAAGTTTGAATCTGAATATGACAATGTCAGCAGAACAAAACAACAGAGATGGTTCAGTGACCTGATCCACAAAACCCACAAAAAAACATACCAAAAAAATATGAGATTTTAAACTGTCTCGAATGAAAAAAAGAAAGAAAAAAAGAAATTATTGGTTTTTTTTTTCCGGTCAAACAATACATTAAAGATGAACAATAAGCTTACAAAAACAAGCTGAGATAAAATCATGGATTTTTTTGAAAGTGAAAATTTGAGTTCTGGTAGAAATGAATTTAGAAAAGAGGAGAGAGATGTCGACAGATAGGAAGAAGAAAAATAAAAATATTAAATTAGTTTAGGTTTAGGGCTAGTATTGTCATTAATGAAAGTGAAAAGTTGAAGTTCCATTTTTGCAAATTACATGATTATTGGTGTATAGGAGTGCTAATTTCTCAAAAGTATATCATTTTGGATATATAGCATCAATTAGCTAATAAGCCATATTATTTTTTCCAATAACATTATTTGCAGGTGTAAAAATACCTTCAGCGAGATCAACAAAAAAGATGAGATGTCTCTAGCACATTAATTAATACCATCATTAGATCTTGGTAAACCAAAATAAGTATGTCAAATCCAAAAAAAACACAATCAACTACAGCCTTTAGAATAATGGCAAGAGAACTACTAGGACTAACATATTGTTTTCCTTCAAAAGTTGGACAATTTTTCCATTTCCATTACGTACAATCTAAATTACCTCAAAATTCTCTGGGTTCACCAATATGAAGTAACCGTGCAACAACATTAATGTCAGATGATTGAAGATAACAAACTTTAAATACATCAATAATTGCACGACAAAATCATTTTGAACTTTCCAACGAAGCATATTCACCTATTTGATATACTCAGTGGGATCCTCTGGTAAAATGTACCCCAACATCCAAAATGCATCATTTACTTTTGTTTTCAAACCTAACAAGCCAAGTCTACCAAGGCCATCTATTCGTTGGTCAAAATAATTATCATGTCTTTTTAATAGCTTCACAAATATGAAGAAACAAATTACGACCTATCCTAAATTTTCGTCGAAACATCATCTATGGAAACAAAGGATTTCCTGAGAAATAATCTTTGAAGAGATTCATGAAACATTATTCCGGTCATGGTTAATACCTATATGACCATGGATATATTCTCCATGAGATCTCCGGCTAAAAATATTTTGGATGATAATTGTTTGCAGTAATTTGACAAACTACTTGCTTTTCAAGATCATCGTAATAATAATAATCTCAAAATGAAGAAAAAGAAGAAATATATGAGATGAACTACCATATGTGAAATTTGTCTTCCATGAGAAGAAATTTAAGTGATGATCTTCTTTTTAAAGCAGAGAAATTCTTAGGTTCACCCCTAGAGTGAACCTTTAGGTTCACCCAACCAATATGATTTCGTTATTTCATATTCAGTATCTTTAAAAAGGGAAATAAAATATTGTCAAGTTATATTCTATTTTAAACTAAAAAATAAAAATAAATCAAAAATAATATTAATTGCAAACAAAAATACATTTAAAAAATATTTGTAATACCGTTAGCCAAACAGTAAACCCTAAACTCTAAACTCTTGGATAAATCCTAAACCCTTGGTAAATCCCAAACATTTGGATAAATTCTAAATCCTAGGGTTTAGGATTTATCCATGGGTTTAGAGTTTACCCAAAGGTTTAGGGTTAAGTATTTAGGGTTTAGGGTTTAGTATTTAGGATTTATGGTTTAGTGTTTTGCTGACTGTTTTAAAAATATTTTTTAAAAAGATCCAAAGATTTAGGACTTATCCAAGGGTTTAGGGTTTACCAAAGATTTACGGTTTATGATTTAAGGTTTAATGTTTAGTGTTTTGCTGACGGTATTTTAAATATAAAACTTTTTTTGCGACTACTATTATTTTCTATTTATTTTTATATTAAAAATATAATAAAACTTGACAATATTTTGTTTCCTTTTTAAAAAAAATAATGAATATGAAATAATGAAATCCTATTGGTTGGGTAAACCTAAAGATTCACTCTAGGGGTGAACCCAAATATTTCTCTTTAAAGCATATGATAGACATTGTATAAGCACTATTTAAAAGAGAAATAAATCAAACCTCTTTATTTTTTTTGCCAGATCTAGTCATTGTATTCACCAATCATCAATGCTATTAAAAAATAAACACAGCATATGGACCTAACTCAATTCTATGTAGAGTATTTTTTTTAAGATATATTATACAATTTTATCTAACCTGTAATATTACTAACTATATATCTTTCAATATATTTTAAATATTGTAAGATATCTTTAAGTATTATTTAATTATGGTAAGATTTAAAAAAGTAAATCTAAACAAATATCTCGGTAAATTATGTATTAATTGAGATCTTCCAAATCAAATTTCATTTAATGCAACTAGAATAAATTAGATTTTGAAATATTTCTGACATTTTAAAGTTTATTCTTCAAACAATATATAAAAAACAAATTAATGTTGTCATATCAATAAATTTTGATTTTTCTAATATCATTTTCTTCATTTTTCGAATAGTAATAATTCAAAAGTAAAAAAAAAATACAAATCAATTAGTTTTTTTCAATTTTATGTACAGTTTACAAGTATATAAAAATTAATTTTAGAAATATTATCACTTTTCTCAGGGTTTTTAATAAGTCGACCATGTTTAGGTCACGGGTTAATGCTATTTTTTAGATTTTATAGGGTTTTATCACATATTTAATTAACAAAATGTTCATTAAATTTTGAACCATATTATATACCATAACCGTGTTTATCGGTTCAATCGCGGGTCCGGAATTGGATATGAGAACACTGAATATCTATTTTAACATAAATATATAGATCAAAGTTCAAATATAATACTTAATATCAACTAGCATTTTTATCCAAAAATCAAATCGGCGATTTTGAAAGCTCAAATAAAGATCTAGTCTATATTATTAAAATATAAGTTTAAATATAAAATATCCCTTAATTTTGCAAGTTATTTACACTCCAATACCATTGAAATTATAAATAATCCTTACTTTAACTAATGATGTCTTTCTGATTAATAAATGCATTTTCCTAATTAAAATGTGTACTTACAAAAATGGAAACAATACTGAAAACTCAAAATCAAATTGCATTACATCAGAAAGGGAACAATGACAAATGAAAATCAAAACCAAAATTATTTTGCCCATGACTTAACTATAACTTGCAGCTTCCTTTCAATATAACCCGTTTGACAAATCTTCTTTACTTCTTCACCTAAAGATGATGTACCTATATACAAGACAATTGAGGATTAATTTAATTTCATATTTTTAAAAAATTTCAACCAGCCGGATTTATCAAAAAATCATATAATGGAGGTTTACTTTATTTTTTTATATTTGAATTCGAACCAATTATTGGTTTCAATATATTCATACCTATTATATTTGTTTGGTTACTATTAACTAAATTTTACCAAATTTCGATTTATATAACCTTTAGAAACAAAACAAAATAAATACATTATTCCTATATGGCAGATATTCATAGCATTAAGTGTAATGTTCAATGTAGTGTTGGTGAACATGGCTCTATCAGATTCCTTGAAACCCAACGATATTCCTATGAGCTTTGCTCTTGCAAACTGGATTATTTATTCTAAAGATTTTCTAAGAAATCTGACTTAACTAATTTTCCATAGATAATGTGGTATATTTGGAAGAACGTAAATGAGAAGGTCTATAACTAGGGGTGGATCCAGGTAAAGTGAGGGTGTGGCACGTGCTACACTCTATTTTTTTTGTAAAGATTTTTGTTCAAAATTATGTCCTTATTTTATATGATTATTACATTTATGTGCCCCATGTAAAATATTTATATATCTTTACATTTAGCCATTCTTTCACTTTGTGCCCAATGTTTTATAATTTGCTGGGTCCGTCCCTGTCTACAACAATAAAACTGAAAACTCTCAAGAAATTTTACGTTTGCGGAGATCGAATAAGCTTGTGGATTGGGGCACAATTGGATTATTCAAAATCATCACATGAGGATAATGCAAATCACTTAAGTCTGAGTCTGGGAAATAATGAAAATCACTTAAGTCTGAGTCTGGGTGATAATGTATATTTATAAATGGTAGATGAATAACAAACCAGATGAAAAGAATGAAATTATTCACATTTACACTATAGAATCAAGAACAATTAGTTAAATTTAAAAGGAGTTGTTGCAATTAATATGTTCTAGTTCTACAATAATTAATCAAATTAGTCTGAATTATTATACCTAAAAATATATTCCAAACTAAGTTAACAATACAATTTAAAATATATTTAATTAATATATATATATATAAAATTTAAAATATCTTAAATTTTGTAATCATTTTATTTATTTATTTGCTTATAGATTTTTTATATACGTGTATAAATTAAGACTTATTTTTATAGATTTTTTTAGATTTTTATATATGTGTATGAAATTCTAATTGAATTAAGACTTATTTTTATTTTTCTAATTCTTCTTAAAGCAATATATTTAATCATACAGATTGTTATAAAGTATATTTGCGAGCGAATAGAATGAATCCAAATCAGTACAACTAAATATAATTTTATTTTAATATATTTAAAGCAAAAATAATGTGTGATACATTTTTTTTTGAAAAAGATGTGTGATACATTTGAAAATAAAACAATACAATCAAACAAAGAAAAATTAAAACTGTCAGTGTTATATATGAAATTACATATTTAATTAAGATAACAAAATAATTTTATTCAAATATAATATAATATTATTTTATTTTCATATATATAGATTATAAAATAATTTAAAATTTATCAACAAGTAAATGACTAATTAACTAATTATATTTTGATTACATTGACAATATTTATATCCGTATATGAGCATAGAAAAAACCTATATATGGATAAATGATATATTGCAAACAATATTACAGATATTCTTATGTGCTTTTTTCTCAAATTATCATGCATTTCGAGCTTTAAAGTATTTTAAGTTCCTTTTTAAAAAGCCTAGGATAAAGAGAAACAGAAAAAGGAGAAATGACAGAGAGGTATAACCATTTGTCTAAATTATAAAAAAAGGAAATCCTTTTATTACCTCTGTCGTAAAAAAAAAAAAAAAAAAAAAAACCTCTGTCGTAAAATAATTTAATAATATCAAATGTTACAAAATTAGAAAAAATACTAAAGAAAGAGAACGAAAAATCTAGTGAAAGAGAGGAGATGGGGACGAGGGCAAGAAGCGAATGAACCGACGAGGAAGAAGAAAATGAGGCAATTGCTCAAGAGCCCTTAAATGAGAAAGAGCAAATCTCCTATGGTCCCCTAAAATCTCCTATACCCCATTTTCATTAACTCACTGCGAAGTTACAAAATTGCCCCCGTCGGCTTTTTAAAAAGAAAAAGAAGAAATCAAATTTAATTCTGTTGGTATGGTTTTCGGTATGGTTTTCGGTATGGTTAAAGAGATTTTGGTTGAGGCATTTCGGTTTCGGTTTCCAATTGAATTTGAATTGAAAAAATACTAAAAATAAAAGAAATTAAAAAATTAAAAAAGCAAATCGATCGACATCGAGAGTCCTCCGACATCGAACTCACTCTCTCTCCTCAAGTCGAGCTCACTCTCTCTCCTCTGAACTCGAGCTTCTCCCCTCTGAACTCGAGCTCACTGGTCGCTCCTCTGACTCGAGCGCACTGTCTCTCCTCTGAACTCCAGCTCACTCTTATCTGTCTTGTTCTTCTGGTTGTTTCCCAGCGAGCTCTCTGAGGCCTCGAGCTCTCTCCTCAGTTGTCGAAGTCGATAGGTACTCCGGCGAGCCTCTACTCCGGCGACGCCGTGGGACCTCAACGTTGTAATGCAGGTTAGTTTTTCTCTCTCCCGCGAGCTCTCCAGTGCCATTGGCTCCAATTGATTCTAGGTTAACAAGTAAAACTGATGTAGAGTAGGTAAAACAGACAAGTCGATACTCTGATTCAACTGGTATAACTAGAACTTTATTCATTTGTTTTTGCAGGATACAATGATGAACTATGTGAGCGTCTATTTCAAGTTCAAAGGGGAGATCTCTTGTTTAAACTTGAAGACAACAGTGGAGGATTTAAGTTTGGCAATGCTAGAAGAGAAGTTGTATAAAAAGCTTGCTTTGGATGAGAGTAAGGTAAAACTTGCAATGAGGTGCATGCCGTTGGTGTATGGATCTGAAGAACAGCAAAATATTCGTGATGATGATGATCTGTTTGGCTTCCTAATAACTGTTGATAAAGACAACCGTAGATCTCTTTTGTTAGTGGATGAGGCGAGTGTGGGCATAAGTTCGTATGGTATGAACTACGAAGTGTTGCAGGGAGATGATGATAATAGTCATGAAGTAGGACCTAAGGCCATAACTCTGTATGTAGGAGACGGGCAAGCTTATCAACAGAAGCAGATGATAGTTGCAGGGAGATGATGATAATAGATATGGATGTTGAGCAGCCAACTATTATAAAATGTAGTCAGGTTATTGAGGCTTGGGAAGACGGATTACTAGATCTTTGGAATGTTGCCTTTGTTGTGTTGCTATTTCGTTCGTGTGTTGCTTTTGGTGTGTTTCTTTTCGTATGTTGCTTTTGGTATGTTGCTTTAAGTCAATGCTTTGCTATGTTTCCTTTTGTTATTTGTAATCGGATTTGGATAACTAAGTATAACTAAGTATAACTTAGTATTTTGTGACTATGTATTGGAAATACACGGAAAACTAGTATAACAAGGTGTAACTATTTCTGAATTTGGATTAGTGAAAATTTGATTACAAAGGAGTAATCTATATTCCTTTATAAATCTAATAATTCTCTCTTACTTCTCTACTTCTATCACTTCTCTCTCTTTCGAAAGATGCAGGGAGATGGGTCGGGTTCGTCAAGGCAAAATTCTGGAAGAAAGTTGTGTTTCTGTCGCTTAGATGCCAAAATCAGACAAGCTTGGACATACAAGAACCCGGGCCGACGTTTTTATGGCTGTCCCCGTTATAAGGTACCCCAGCCGATGATAGAAATTGTGATCTGAGATCGGATTTTGAAAAATTACATTATTTAAAAAAGGTTATTTGTGTCAGGAGAAAAATGGATGCCAGTACTTCAAATGGGTTGATGTAGAGGATGGTTCAGAATGGCAAAGATTGGCTTTGATTGAAGCCCGTGATCAGATTGAAGAGCAGCGTCGTCTGATCGAGCAGTTACACGAAACCATTTCAGAACTCGCACACAATTTGGAGAGGATCCAACAAGAAGAGGAAATCGCTAGAGACTTTCAGAATCTCTATGTTTAATTTAGTGATTTGAGGAGAATGTTGTTTATGAGTTTACTTATGTTTCCCTGTATTCAAACCGATGTTTAATGATCTGAAATTGTTGTTTATGCGTTTACTTATGCTTCCCTTTTATTCGAGAATTATGGAAAACTACAGAAAACTAGTAAAATCATAGTGTAACAATGTAGAAAGTAACAACACAGCCACCTAATCCCCTCTAATCCAACACACATAATTGTTAGAGTCTTTAATACACAAAATCTCCTTAAGCATCAACAAAAACTACTGCTGAAATATATTTGCCAAAATATGAAATTTTTAATATAACAAATTAATCGACATCACATTTTCTCTTATGCATTGTATAGTCTTTCAAAGATCACTTTTCTAATAAGACCACCTTACAAAGGAGTATTTCACAATTCTCGTGATTTCGAAAATATTCTTCCACTAATCAGTATAGCTTACATGTTAATGTTGAAAAATAACAAGTAAAACTTTATTAACAAATTAAATTTTCCGTAAAACTAAAAAATGTTGAAATCACGAAAAATAAAACTATGAAGAAATGTTGTAACACCAGAAACTTAAGTATAACTATGCCCAAATATTTTGGGGGGAAACAAAATAAAAAAGAACGCGCCATTTTGAAATGTTTTCGATTCGGTCAAAAACAAGATTCTTTCCTTCTCTGCTTTCGTGACTCTCTCTCTCTTGTCTCCTCAGCTGACTCCCTCAACAGGAAAAGTTGACTCCCTCAACTGTACCACTTTAGTCATTTCCCACACCTCCACTCCTCCACTCCTTCTCTCTCTAAACCCACGTCTCCATCTCTCTCCTCAAAATGTCGATATTTACTCCTCCTCCTCAACCTCCTTATCTTTCTAAATTCTCTATAAATACTGTCTAAATACACTCTAATTTCTCACTAATACTCTCTAATTTCTCTCTAAATTCTCTCTAAACCCACAGTTTTATTCTTACTCTCTCTACTGACCATGAATGGAATTCCTACCCGTTGCCCATGTGGTGGTGACATTCAGACGGATATAACTCTACCGGCGAAGTATCGCCACGATTTCGATACCCACCCAGGGCTTAGGTTCTTCACCTGCAAGAAATATGAGGTAATTTTCCTTCTTTGTATAGTCATACTTAGTGAAACTTATTTTATACTTTGGTGAAACTTAGTTAATGATACTGAGTGAAACTGATGTATACTCCTGGTATAACTGTGTAGGACGATGGGATGCATGTTCGTCAGCCATGGGCTTTGGGTGTTGAGGATGAAGTGAGGCGCCTAAGGAGGGAGGTTAATAATATGGCTGAAGAGATTGCTAAGCTGAAGAGCCTTATTACCTCTACCTTCCGTCCATGAATGAGATTCAGTCTTAGTATTCTCTATCTATTTCGTAGTGTTCCCTATCTATTTCTTAGTGTTCCCAATCTATTTCCAGTGTCTCAGTTTATTTCCACTTTCGGTTCGGTTACAAGTCTTTTTTTGTTTTGTTAAGACTTGTATAATGTACTAAGGTTTGTTTCAGTTATTTTAATTAATCAATATTATGTGGTTGTGTTTCAATTAAAAACCTTAGTTGTTAAGAACTTGTGTTTCAATTATTTCTCTTCTAGTCGAGGCCTTCTAGTCTCTAGTTGTGTTCACTACTTGACTACTTTTGACCAAATTCAGAAAATAACATCACAAACCTAGTTTCAAAATATCCGATAAGTATTAGTTACAAACAAAAATAAACAACCGAATACAAAGAGTTTGTCTACCAGATAAAACAAAAACAACAACACATAGAGTTCTTCACTTCTGTAAAAACAACACATAGAGCTCTTTCTCTACGTCCTTCACAAACTCCTCCACCGAGGCCAATCTCTCATCCAAGTCGTCCTTCACAAACTCCTCCACCGAGGCCAATCTTTCAATATCCTGTCAATAGAATAAATGTACAAACTTAGTTCTACCTTTATTCCACCCTACTCCTACCATAGGCTTACCTTAGTTCTACCCTAGTCCTACCTTAGTTCTACCCTAGTCCTACCTTAGTTTTAACTCAAATATGTAGGAATTGCCTCGAATGCAATAAGCTGTAAAACATCACAACACCACATTATGTAATGCCATCATAATTGTTATCATGTCATTAAAGGGATTTCACATACCTCTAGTTGGGACACAGAAACCTGGAAGAGGCCACAACGTATTCTCTTTCACAACCCTTCCAAAATGTTTCATTGTGTGAGAGATCTCCTTCAACATGTAATCAGATTCCTGCAAGTTACAGTAAATCTTAATCAAGTTATACCACTACTACTTCAAAGTATATTAGTTCATCCAAATGTGATACCTTTTCTTCTGGTCTTTTGTCCTCAACGTTCTCAATCTCTTCTCTTACTTCTTCGGAACCTCCATTCTCATCATCCTTTCCTTCTGCAGCTCCATCTCCATCTCCATTTTCTTCTTCAGAACCTTCTCCGTCTTCATTTCCTTCTTCAGAACCTTCAATCTCATCATCTCCAGAATGAGTCCCAATCGCCGGAGTTGCTGGAGGAGCTGGAGGAGCTGGAAGAGATGGGCCACCAACAACTGTCGTCGGAGCAGTCGGCTCAGTCGGCTTCGTTCCCGCCGTAGTCTCCCTCGAGTCCTCACTCGTCTTCTCCGCAGTCTCCGTCATCTCCGTCGTCTTCTCGATGTTATCGAAGTCCTCAGCCGCCGCCGTCGTCTGACTTGTCTCCTTCTCCTTCGCAAACTTCACTCTCCGAGTCTCTTCCTTCGTTGGATTATCCTTCCTCTTACCTCCTCTCGTTTCAACCACCATCGCACTCGATTTCCTCTGAATTCTTCTCTCTCTCCGTTCGTTCTCACCGTTGATTTTGGGTACGTAGAGGAATTGGAGGCTGAAAGAGTTCAAAACTCGAGTTCAAATCCTTCGAATTAGGGGATTTGAGTGAGTGAAAGGGGGAAAAATGGAGAAGAAGAGATTGTCGAAATTCAGTTAAATTAAATTGAGTTATTGAAAACCGACAGATTTCGTTTGGTTTTCCAGGGATTGGTTCGGTTTCGAGGATTGGGTTTGGTTTCGTTTGGTTTCGAGGGATTGGTTTGGTTTCGAGGGATGGGTTAGATGGTTAGACGATTCGGTTCAATTCAATTGACCATAAATCCGGGTCGGGTCCGGGCGGATGGGTTATACCCTGGTAAAACTTGTAAATACTTCAACTATTCCACGGTTTTTATGTCATTTCCACCATTTCCGATTTTTTAAATAAATGTTTATCTTTATGTGAATATGGCTGTCTATGAGAGATTGGCTTTTCACATTTAGGGGCTCTGTAGGAGTTGCCTCGAAGAAAATAAAAGAAGAGATACTTTTATTATATAAAAGCTTTCTCTATCTATCTGTTAGCTTCACTTCTTGTCTGATAAAACACACAGACTTGAAGAGTGATAGATCGAGAGATCTGCGGAGACAGGAGTCCTCCCTTCTTATCCCAATCTCTTACTTAAAAACACTCTAAGTAAGTGAATTCTTAGTTCTTTTCTTTATTCAACTAGTTCTTGTAGGTTCTGTTCATATTCCTCTGTTTTTTTTTTTCTTTTTTGTGTGTGCGTCCGTCAGATCCATTTTCGTGATCAATACTCATTGATCAAGTCAGACTTTTGTCTGTTGTTGATGGGCACTACTAAGCCCGTCTAAAGATCTCATCTTTAGATGAATGTTTATTCATATCTCCTTTTCCTCCCAAAGTTTCTTAAATTGAAATTGTTTTGCTGCAAAGTTGGATCTAGAGCTGTAGAAGTTGAAGGGTTATTTTCAGCGTTAAAACAAATGAGTAGTCGCCTCTGATGTCTTCCAATTTCAACTTCTTTTGACCTAGTGTGATGCTTTAGGGGTGCCTTTAATACTGGGGCCCATATATCATATGTCTTTTAGGACATGAGAAAATGCGACAGAAGTCGTTGCACTGTATTGGAAAAAATGTGTCTCTTCCAGATCTCATTTTCTAAATCTAAATCTCGTTCATACTATTGATTAAAGATTCATATTTATTTCTGATTTAAGCCAATATCAAAAGTCATTTTTGTATCTTTCATGATACTGTAACGACAATAAGAAGTTTATCTGATCTGATTCCCTACTTTGGTTTCACTCAAATAGAATCATGAAGAGCGGGAAGCAATCTTCGCAACCCGAAAAGGGTTCTTCTAGGATCTTGTCAGTAACAGTCCTGTTCATCGCATTATGCGGCTTCTCCTTCTATCTCGGTGGTATGTTTTGCTCTGAGAGAGTCAAGATCGAAGCCAAAGATGTCACAAGCACCACTAGAAAGGCTGTAGCTTCTTCCCCTGTGAAACCAACAGTTTCACCTCTTCAAATCAAATCCATCTCTTTCCCTGAATGCAGCTCAGAGTTACAAGATTACACACCCTGCACCGATCCAAAGGTTTGGTAACTAACTAATAAACCTGACTCTTACTTTCTTGCATAACACTGAACTATTGTTGTGTGTGTTTTTTTTTTGTTCTTAGAGATGGAAAAGATACGGTGTCCATCGCCTAAGTTTCTTGGAGCGTCACTGTCCTCCTGTTTACGAAAAGAACGAGTGTCTGATCCCACCACCAGACGGGTACAAACCGCCTATAAGATGGCCGAAGAGCAGAGAGCAGTGCTGGTACAAGAACGTGCCTTATGATTGGATCAACAAGCAAAAATCGAACCAGCATTGGCTCAAGAAAGAAGGTGACAAGTTCCATTTCCCTGGTGGTGGTACCATGTTTCCACGTGGAGTTAGTCACTATGTTGATCAGATGCAAGATCTGATTCCCGAGATGAAAGACGGTACAGTCAGAACCGCCATTGACACTGGCTGTGGGGTCAGTCCCTCTCTCTTTATCTTTTCAACTACTCAAAGATTCTCTAAAGCGGTTCCGGTTTATAAAGTGTTTTTGAGTTGGTTTGTTTTGTTAGGTAGCGAGCTGGGGAGGTGATCTATTGGACCGTGGGATACTAACAATCTCTCTTGCTCCTAGAGATAACCATGAAGCTCAGGTTCAGTTTGCTCTTGAACGTGGGATCCCTGCTATTCTCGGGGTTATCTCTACACAGCGTCTCCCTTTCCCTTCCAATTCTTTTGATATGGCTCATTGCTCAAGATGTCTCATTCCCTGGACTGAGTTTGGTAAGCATCTACCGGTTGGTTTAGATTACATTGTGATTGCATAAACCGAACCAAGTTTTGAACCATGTCTAAGTGGGGGTTTAATCCGGATTTTGGTTCGGTTTATAAAATATTAATATCCAAGAAAAAAAAAACAAATCTGTTATGGATGGTTTGGTTCAGATTTGGTTTTAGTAAAATTTACTCTTAACTCCCGAAGAAAATTTGGTTTTAGATCGGTTTTCCTGTTCGGTTTCGGTTTCTTTGGATATAGAAAATGAATCAATTTAAACCGTTTAACTTTTTAGATCAGTATTTTGGTTTTGTTATCGGTTTGGTTAGTCCAAATTAAACACACTATCAATTGATTGTAATTGATTTTATTATTTCATTTAATCTCAAAACATTTTGGCACTAACAATAAAATGTGTTTGTATGATCATGTCAGGTGGAATCTATTTGCTTGAGATTCACCGTATAGTCCGACCTGGAGGATTCTGGGTACTCTCAGGTCCACCGGTGAACTACAACAGACGGTGGCGTGGATGGAACACAACCATGGAAGATCAAAAATCAGACTACAACAAGCTTCAGTCACTTCTAACCTCCATGTGTTTCAAAAAGTACGCACAAAAAGACGACATAGCAGTCTGGCAGAAACTCTCAGACAAATCTTGTTACGACAAGATCGCGAAGAACATGGAAGCTTACCCTCCAAAATGCGACGACAGCATAGAGCCTGACTCCGCTTGGTACACTCCCCTCCGTCCCTGCGTGGTTGCACCGACCGCTAAAGTCAAGAACTCCGGACTCGGGTCCATACCGAAATGGCCCGAGAGGCTTAAAGTTGCGCCGGAGAGGATCTCTGATGTTCATGGAGGGAGCGCGAGTGGTTTGAAACACGATGACGGTAAGTGGAAGAACAGAGTTAAGCATTACAAGAAAGTGTTACCAGCTCTTGGGACGGATAAGATAAGGAATGTTATGGATATGAACACGGTTTATGGAGGCTTCGCTGCTGCTCTCGTTAAGGATCCTGTTTGGGTCATGAACGTTGTCTCGTCCTACAGTGCCAATACGCTTCCTGTTGTCTTTGATCGTGGTCTCATCGGAACCTACCACGACTGGTAATAGAATCTTTTCTCTGTTTTTGTTATGTGTAATGTTAATATGATGTTAACGTGACACTGAAACTGTAGGTGCGAAGCTTTCTCTACGTATCCAAGAACATATGATCTTCTTCACCTTGACAGCCTCTTTACCCTTGAGAGCCACAGGTACGGTTTGGTATGGTTTAGGTTCAGTTTTGAATTGGATATACATTTGTTTTCCGAAGCAATTCCGGTTTTCTGTTTTTGGTTTGGCTCAAATTCAATATTTGGTTCGGTATGTGAAACTAAAACCAATTCAACAAATTTGCGATTAATTTTGGTTTTCAGATCGTTTTTATGGTTTGTTTCGGACCGGAACAGTTTGGTTTATCAAAATTAAGCACCGGTCAAATTGAATTTAGATTTGGTTTTGCACAGGTTTTGTTATTAATAAGTGTGAACCGTGTGGTAATGTGAAACAGGTGTGAGATGAAGTACGTATTGCTGGAGATGGACCGGATATTGAGACCGGGAGGGTATGTAATAATCAGAGAATCGAGTTATTTCATGGACGCAATCACGACGTTGGCCAAGGGGACGAGGTGGAATTGTCGGAGAGAGGAGACTGAGTATGCCGTGGAAAGCGAGAAGATTATGGTTTGCCAGAAAAAGCTTTGGTTTTCGTCTAACCAAACCTCTTGACAAGGCACACTATACCAAATTTTAAACCGAAGATGTTGGATTAATCATAGTTCTCATCAATCTCATGGGATGTACACTTCTGAGGTGTTGACAGATCTGGTTCTTTGAATCAAATATATAATAGCTATAAACATTTTTCTTTTCTTTTCTTGGGTTATTTTTAATCTATCGACTACAGATTCATATTATATTTTTAATTATAGCTTGTTTATTTGTTGGACTGTTTGTCAAACCCAAAAGAAAATTAGATCAAATTTTCCCGTTCAAAGCATTACAAATTTTACACTATCTTTCTGAACAAAGAAACAGATGCAACTCTTTAGCTTCTGTCATAGAGAAGCGTACATGTTTTGATTATTGATTACATGTTTATGAAGAATTACGAAAGTAACAACATTTGTGATCTCTAAAGTTGTATACTTTATATGAATTAAATGTGATAAATTCCAGCCAATAAATGCAAAAGAAAAAGATGTAACAATATCTTTAGCAAACGATACAATTTATTATTTTGCAATGTACAAAGATCTAAATGAGCAGTGGAATAGTTTACATTCTCGCAAATACAACAGTTTATATACGGTCACTTTGAACGGCTTTGCTTCTCCTCGATACCAGATTGAGAGAAGCGTTTCCTAAGAACTTCAAGAACATCTTCAAACTTGACATCCCTTTTAGACAGAAGCACCATCGCATGGTACAACACATCCGCCATCTCTGATGCTGTTCTTGATACTTCCTCCTTATCCTCAAGCGTTCTGCATAACTCGTCTGCTTCTTCCCTGAATCACAAACAACACAATACGCTTCATACGTGATGATCTGTTATAACCTTCAAATGCAGAAACCCGTCAAAAAATACCTGATCTTTGAGCAAAGCAGAGCATCATTGGTCAATAACCGTCGAGTCCATGACGGTTTACCTTCTTGAGGAACTGTTGATTCCTCCTTCCGCTTTGAAATGATTGATTCTAGCGAGTATAACGTTGTTGAAGCTAGCTTGTCTCCTGAAGCCTGTCATGCATATGAAAGTAATACAAAACCTCATCATCATTTTAAAAATTAATTCATCTCTTGTTACGAGAAAAGATAAAACAAACCTCATCAACTGCTAATTGATCGAAAACCGAAGTGTAGTAACAAGTCTCTGCCCCTGTGTGACAAGTAGGCCCATCAGGTGTTCCAAGGTAAATTATCTGAGTTCAGACAACTAAGTTAATGGATAGAGTGTTAGTCAGACTCTAATCACAATTGTTCAGACAAACATACCGAATCACGATCACAGTCAAGGTATACATCTAGGACATTGATGAAGTTATTTGATGTCTCTCCCTTAGTCCATAAGGTAGATCTTGATCGACTGAAGAAAGTAGCTTTACGAGAAGTGATGGTTGTGGAGAGAGCCTCTCTGTTAGCAAAGCCTTGCATTAACACTGCTCCAGTGTCAACGTTTTGTGCAATTGCCACAGCTAAACCTTTGTCATCCCATTTTATGCGGTCCAACAACTTATCTACCTAACCCAAGAAAATAGGCAAGATAAATACAGCAGCAGTCATAAACAAAGATTAGAGACGGAAACTAAAAGATAACAGTTGGAGCATAAACAACTAATGCCCTCTCTAACAGTATAACAGGAGATGCATTATCACATTTGATATTTGATATGAGTCAAATAAAAATGTTTCAGTTGTGGGGGACAGATGTAGCTCATGCCATCACATATTCAGACGACCAAGCAAACGATGAACACCTTTAGAGAAAATTTCAGACCAAAAGATGAAAACCATCAAAAGGCTTTCCTTCTCTCTTTTTTCTTTACCAGAGATGTAACAGTTCCAATTCACTTTTCATAGATTAGGAACCTGACCATCTCTGGCCAAATCAAAAGTTTACAACCATTACCAGCAGCAAGAAACAATTGTATTAACAAACTAACTGAAAATAAGTCACCAACAGAACACAAGTCAGTTCGGAAGATAATCAAATGTGATGAACAGATGTAGCTAAAGTCATCACAATAATAAGATGACCAAGCAAACGATGAGCACCTTAAAAGAGAAATCGAAACCTAAAGATGGAAACCATCAAAAAGCCATTCCTTCTCCTTCTTTTCTTTACCAGAGATGTAACAGTCCAAACCCACGAGTCAAAAGGGTAGGAACCTGACCATCTCTGGCTACATGATAAATAACAACCAACACAAAAATAACAAACAAAACACTTCGATCCATAAGAATAACAAACTGATCAAATCAAGCTAAGCACCAGACTAAATTGCAGTGATTTATTGAAAATTTTAGAAGAATATACAGAATCACTCAATAATTAGACCCAAGATAATATGTTTAAGATCAAATATGATGAACAGATGTAGCTCAAGTCACCACTAAAATGCAGACGACCAAGCAAACGATGAGCATCTGAAAAGAGAAACCCAGATCCTAGAGATGGAAACCATCAAAAACAATCCTTCCTTCTCTCTATTTTCTTTACCCGACATGTAACAGTAACTACTCATGTATTAAAAAGGAGTAGCCACCTGACAATGTCTGGTTCAATCATCATTAACAAAAGTTACAGCAGCAAAAAATCTACCTTAGATTGAAGAGCAATGTTCTTATCATTAGAAGCGAATACGACACTACTGGATCTGCTTCTCTGCTTAGCATCTCTAATGCACAAGGGTTTTGGGACAAAGCAGCTACTCCTCCCTTGTAGAGAATGTGCTAATGCATTGTGCGTTATCGCCATCTAACTGAGATGCCAATCGAGGACGATTTATATATAAATAAAGAGGGGACGAAAGTGGCGGCGGTATTACAGAGCAAAAAACCCTAATTGTTCTCACCGATGATTAGTGAAGGCCTTTTTAAAGACGAGCCCATCAGTTTCTAATTGACAGAAAAGCCCCTGTCGTAGCTAGTAAATTACGAAAGAGTCCCTATTAACTGATTTAATTTCAGTTTCGCCATTTGGGGATCGAAAACCCTAAAGAAGAAGAAGAAGAAGATCTCGCGGAGTAGGAACATTCGAACTTTTGGGCTTCTGGTCTATTCTCCGGTCATCTCCGGCGTCAATCCCCGATAAGGTATGTCTTCTCTTTCGTATCTATTTCTCGGTTTTTTGGAATCGCTTCTCGGGATATTGGGATTTGGTGAAGGGATAAGGCTAGTCTCTTTTGGTTTGTTCTTCTCCATGCTTTTTGCTAGAATATGGTGATTTAGGGCTTCATTAATGCTTATTCGATTGAATCAAGTAATTTGTGTTTGGATTGATAAACTAGTTTCTGCATTGGTACTTGATCTGTGTTTCGAATTTGAAGATGATTAACAAGAGTTTGTACTGAGTCTCTTTGTTTCTGAAAATAATATAACTTTTATTTCACTAAAAGTTTTCGACTTGTTCATGTTTATTGTAGATGCCATGGTTACCTGATTTTTCCATGTTTATTTTATTGGTTACTAGACTTGAAGATGGCTGCTCCAAGAACAGGGGTGACATCTATGAAAGACTACTTGAAGAAGTATGAGAGTAGTGAGGTTATAGAACAGAAAAAGAAGAAGAAGATGAAGAAGAAGAAGCCATCCAAACCTGAACCCGCTGGTGTTTTAGTTGTCGATGAAGATCCTGTTTGGCAGAAGCAGATTGATCCCTTAGAGGAAGATAATGAAAATGATTCAGCTGGTAATGCCTTTACTCTTTCTTATTTCCACCTCTCTGAAAGAGTAGCTGTTGACACTGATTAAATCTCTTCTTTTTTTTTCTTCTTCTGTTCTGTCAAGAGGAAAGACCTGTGGTTGACGAGGATATTGAAGTTAAGAGAATGAGGAGGTTGGAGGAAATCAAGGCAAGGCGTGCTCAAAATGCCATTGCTGAGGATGGGAGTGGCTGGGTGAGTTTATCTTCAGACCGGGGCGGCCACAACGAAAGATCTGATGATATTTCTCCTCCAAGGAGACAGAGGACTCGCAACGACTCTCCATCTCCTGAGCCTGGGCCTAGAGTTCCACTTCCTGAAACAGACATGTCGCCACCACGTCGGAGAAAACGTCACTATACACCTTCCCCTGAACCTAGCAGACAACATGCCAAGCCTGTTAGTTTGGATTCTGATTTGACGCCACCTCGCAGAAGACGAGCCAGGAATGATTCACCTTCACCCGAACCTGAAGATACAGCCCCCAAAAGTCTGGGTGAAGATCTGTCTCCTCCTCGGAAGAGACGTGTCCATCCTCCGTCGCCTGAAAGACGCAGAAAGCGTTCAGATTCCGTTGAGTTGGACGGTGATTTATCTCCCCCTCGCAGGAAAAAGGATTCACCTCTCTCAGATGTTAACAAGACGAGCAATGATCTTTCTCCACCACGGAGAAGACGATATCATTCTCCATCACCCGAACCGGGTAGAAAGCCTTCAAGATCTTTTGGCTCAAATTCTGATTTATCTCCACCTCGCAGGAGTGTGAGTGTGAGTGTGAAGGGCTCCCGAGACTCAGATCTTTCGCCTCAGAGAAAAACAGTGTCTAGGAGTTCCAATTTTGATAGCTCTCCCCCAAGGAGACCACGCAGAGAATCACCACCTCCTCAAACAAGCAAGGAGCAACGGAAGACTGGGCTCATTAGTGGCAAAGACATTGGAAGTGAATATCGAAAGAAGAAGCAGGATGAACAGTTGAGGTAATCATTCAAAAGCAGACTTTTGTTTCACGTGTATCCATTCCTTTTTTTCTATTAGGATTTTGTCTTTTTACGTCTTTGGGACTTCGCAAGAAACCATTTTGACAAGTTATACTCTTTTGCAGGTTTAAAAATATGGATTCCGAGCTAACTGGTCAGAATGCAGAAGCTGTCTTCCGTGATAAGATTACAGGTAAGGACCGAGTATGGGTTCTTGGTTCCCTATAATTTTCAGTGAGAATGCATAGTTACATGACTCACTCCCATATGGTTATATATTTGATAATTCAGGAAAGCGTATATCGAAAGAAGAATATCTTCAATCAAAGCAAAAGAAAGTGATAGAGAAGCCAAAGGTACTGTTTGCTGGCTAACTCTATTGCTCACAGAATATGAATTGTGAATCTTATCCGAGTAACTGGGAAAAAACAGTTACCGACGTAGTTGATTAATTCTTTGCAGGAGATCAAATTGGAATGGGGACAAGGTTTAGCTCAGAAGCGGGATGCTGAAGCTAGACTACAGGAACTTGAGCTTGAGAAGGATAAGCCATTTGCTCGGACCAGGTATTATATCGGGTCTTTCTCATGAGCTTTTGAGGTTCTGCTATTATCTACTTGATTATTAATTAAACAGTTTATCCACGTCATTTCAGGGACGATCCCGAGCTTGATCTAATGATGAAAGAAAGAGTTAGATGGGGAGATCCAATGGCTCATTTGGTGAAGGTATTGATAGTACTTCTGCCTACTATAAAACTCACCACTAACCAAGACCGCCATTGAATAAAAACTAAAATATCTCCGGATCTCTATATCGCAGAAGAAGCAGCACGTGGCACCTCTTATGGATCTAGGGGACAACGAGGAGATGCAAAAATCTGGATTTGTGATACCACAAAGTATCCCAAAGCACAGTTGGATAACAAGAGGATTAGAAGCTGCACCTAATCGATATGGAATCAAACCCGGTAGGCATTGGGATGGAGTTGACCGCAGTACTGGTAAGTTTTTTCTGTTATGTGTTTTGCTTTTGTACATATAAAATAAAAAGAATCCATTGGAAGCTTATTTATGTGATCTGTTTTTGTGGGGGTTATAGGACATGAGAAGGATATGTTCAAGAAGACGAGTGAGAAAAAAGCAACGGAAAGAGAAGCTTACCTTTGGTCTGTTTCTGATATGTGATTCCCCAAAACTAAATCAGAATTTGTTGTTGGGCTAAATGTGTGTTGGTTCAGGATATACCATTTTAAACCGAGGAACTATAGGTTTGTACTGGTTTTATAGGTTAAGACAACGAGGAATTCTGGTTATTTTTAAAATGCTAGATAACGGTACACTATGGCTTCGGTTTAACGGAACTCTCTTAATGTTGAAGAAAGTAGTCCAAATATCAAAAACAGAAATTCTGTTACAGAATCGTGAACTGAATTCAATCTTGTTTTTAGGGCTGGGCAAATAAACCGAATCCGAAAATCCGAACCGAATCCGATCCGATAAAAATAAATCTGAAATGATTTGAACCTGACATAAATACCGAATGGATCTTGTTTTTTGGTATTTCGGGTTATGGGTATTATCCGAACCGAACCCGAATTTAAATGAGTATCCGATAGAACCCGAAACATTCAAAACCTCTAAAAGATCTTATACCAAACATGATCTCAATTTCTAACATGTATTCAAAATACATTAAGATACATTGAACATCTAAAATACTTATCTATTACATAAATGTTGGTAGTTCTATTACATGAAGGTTGATGGTTAAAGGTGGCGGTTGAATTTTGAAATATTTAAATTTAAATTTTGTTTTCATTAGACAATTTTTCTCATTTAATGAGTTTGTGGTTTTCGTTTTATGATTTCATTTATTTGGTTTTTTTCTTATCAATAAACATGTTTTCCTTTCGTTTGATTTTGAATGATCATGATTGTTGTTCATTTCTTATTTTTAAATCGATTTTACTTATGTTTTGGTTACAAAAATGTACAAATTAGGTATTTGAAACAAAAAAAAACAAATTTTACTTATGTTTTGGTTACATAATAGGTACAAATCAGATATTTTTAAACCGAAAAACGGATTGGGATCCGAATCCGAAAGTACATTGGATTGTACCGGTTCTTTGAAGATTTACTAACCGCGACCCGAACCCGATAGAACCTGAACCGGTCCCGAACCGAACTTTCAAATAATTCGAATGGGACTGATTTTTATAAACCCGAAAAACTGAAACATGATTGGATAAAACCGAAACCCGATTGGGACCCCGAATGCCCATGCCTACTTGTTTTCGTTAGTCATACTTTTTTTTTTTTGACAAGAGGTACTCGTATTAAAAAAATTAGATAAAAATGTTCGACCTCACACCGTTGAAATAGAATCGTATAAATAAAGAGGTAATTACTCAGTAGTATAGAAATGTTGTGATATGAGTCATGTGACTAGAATATTATACATCTTCTTCCAAAAATTATTTAAATGTTGGCAAATTCATTTTAAATTATAATAAATATTCTTGATTAGTGTTTTTCCATGTTTGGAATCGCACTAAGCGCTATGCATATGTTCGACCTCGGTCTAGCGCCTCAAGAGAAAATCGGAAAAAACTGGAGAGTAGTTAGAGATTAGTTTTTTAAAAAAATAATTAATATTATTATTTACCTAAATGTATAGTTATTCTTAAAAAAATGACAAAGATGTAATGGTAGTCCAGCGGTCATATTAAGTTTGGTTTTTCTTATTAACCCGGGGTCGAAAGTCCAAAAGTACCATTTTTGCGTGTGTGTTTTTATTATTTCATTAATGAATGACAGAATCGTAATATTTTCTTCTTCTTTCCCTCGACTCTGTTTTTCCAAACCTAATTTACAGTCATTTTTCAACACAAATCATCCTTTCTTACAGGATTTGCTTCGATTTTTGACAGTTATCAACGAAATATGATATATTGATGTTGAAAATATCGATTTAGAACATGAAAATGTCATAATATGTACTTTGTCGCATAGTCAACGTGCTTTCTAGGGAATTCTGTCCGAGCAACAGGCTTCCTTAATGGCTTTCTCTTGGGCAGTGGAAGAAATGAGGGATTATAAGATCAGAGGTGTACTAATGCAAGTTTCCTCACCTTATATCTAGTATGTGCTTAACCACTCATAACCTTCTCTCAATACACGAGAATGGGTCTAGAGAATGCATATATCTCTACGCTCGTTTGAGAGTTGATGGTTAAGTATGGTTCCTAGGATGTTTAATTCCTTGGCAATGGAGATTGCATAGAGTGTCACTAGGGACCAAAGGTTGCAGTCGTACATAGCAAACAATGGCCGTTCATGGTTAGATTCTCGGATTAGACAGGAAGCAGTGGGTGCTGTCTAATTTGTCTCAGGCAAGCTCCTTGTTTCTCATTTTCCCAACTCTTTGGGTTTTCTTTTGGGGTCTACTGGTCTCCAATTTTTTTGGTTCTTTTGGTTGTTTCGTCCTATTTTACATTCTTTTCGGGTGATACACTTTTGAATTAATCATAAGCCAACAAGGATGGCAATTCTTATGGAGTCTGATGAGATAAAGCAACAATATGAAACTACAAGAACATGAAAAAATGACAAGATGAAATACTAAAACTTAAGTCAGTCTCATTGACGGAACTGAAAGAAAATATTCTGATGAAATCAACTATTAAGAAAGAACACGCTGATCTTCAAATGGAGGATAAAAACAAGTCAAAAAGTTTGTTTGTGAACTCGAAGAAATTTCCTATTCAAAAACTCAAAGAACTAATTTGTCAAAACTTCAAAACTAACACATCTTTAAGCCGTACTTCTATTAGGTCTAATCATATCATAACAAAAATAAACTCAAATTAGATTTTTCATATGTGAGCTGGGAGAGACAATCTTGTCACAAACCAACACAGATACGATCCATATTTATTGAAACGAGAGCAACAACTTAAGCATAACCCACAATCATTCTCCCATACACAACCGGTTATAGAAGTTATAGAGTTGGTTGTTGTTTTCTGTTTGGGAGAGAAGAGCTGACTTTATGGTTTTCTACCCCGTTTTTTTTTTTACTCAACAGCAACTTTTCATTATCCAAATGTGAATACAAGATTACAACCTCAAGAGATTTTAACCCAACATACAACCGACGAGATCTAGTACACCTTAGAAACACTGAGTCGAAACTGGAAAGGATCCTAGACTACCAAATCTAATTCATCAGTGTATTTTTCACCACAATGACACGAGTTTCTCTTACGACTTGAGAGAAACCATATCTTAGACCACTAAATTCTACCACTAATTACGGAGCATATCTTTTGCAAACAGATACCAATAGTAAGAAATCTAAGGAAACCACAAGCAAATGGATCTATTATTCGACTATGAAGCTCGGCCATTGGTTCATCACCAGAAAGGCGCTTCATCCCAATATTGAGAGAGGATTCCATTTGAAGAACATTGCAACTGGATTAGATATTGAAAGAATTAGACCGGCCAGTCACTTCATCGCCAAACCACGCATACTCCTCTCCATATATCTGAGTGTTACAGGACATGTTCCTCCCTAAAAACCACAAACCGCAACCAGAACCAAGTAGGGCTTAAACTAAGAGGAGCTCGATTCAAGAACAACTGTTAGTACCAAATGATAGGATTTCAGCCCGTGAACTAACAGTACCCACACCCAAGGCGCATAGCAGACTTAGCTTAAGACCACCGGCGGTTGATATCACGGTTCGTAGCCAAAACCAATCAAAGAAACCGGACTGAAAGACGGACCTTGGCACCAGCTTACTCGTCCAGTAAACCGGACTGAAGTGCAAGGATGGTATTGAAGCTATAGGACAAAGAGATCCAGTCGACTCCAGCAAAGCTTCCAACCTATTACCCTCCATATTGTGTGATTTCAGCTCGTGAGTAACAGGACCTCGCCTAGAAGGCGCATTTCGACCAAAAACTCCTACCCTCCAGCCAGCACCACCCAAACCCTAAGCCATGAGCCGAACGAGACTGTCCGGAATGAAAGTCGGGCTTTGATATTGGTTAGCTACTTAAGGACTCCAGTCCATAGCTTCAAAGAGAGCGGATATCGTAATATTGGACCAGCCACGTACTGAATCCGGATCCGATAAACACTACTCCGCCACACGTCTCTGGCAAGGACCTCTTCGGAGGAGGATAAGTCCGCCGTCCAAGGTCTGTGCCATGCGTCGATTTCGACAATCGAAGACCGAATCTCTTTTCACCGTCTGCTGCGTTCTTCCTCCTAAGGTCACACCGCCGCTGGGGATAGGTAGATCCAAGACGGAGGAGCTGTCTCGCCTAGTCACGCGCCAACATCAAGAAGCTTCAGTCGAAGATCTCAAAAGGGGAAAACGGGATCTGGCGAAGCTAAACCCTAAACGCCGACTCTCGCCTCTACCGTAACGCCTTTGTCTCACCGTCCTTCCATAAGAAGCCTGAGGCCAACCTCCCTCCGTCGCGAACGAGTTTTAGGAATGACCACGGCAGCACAGAACAACCAGTATATCGACCAAAGGAAAGACAGAGAGGACGAAAGCAAAGAAAAAAGAAGGAAGAAAAGAAAAAAAAAGAAGAAGAGGAGGTGTTGCCTCAGGTGCCGATTCCACGGCCACCGGAGCTAGGGTTATTGTCGAACGGTGTCTACACGGAAAGAGAGGTTTTTGGTTTTGCTTGTTTTTGTTTTCTACCCCGTTTTATTTTTTGAGAACAATAGAGTTTTGTAATTTCAAAATAAATAATTTATACTTAAAAGTACTACGACTAGTCGACTTTCAAAGAAACCTAACAATTGTTTTTTTCAATTGATTTGATGGTATTTTGGATTTTTCTATAGACACAAACTAATCTCGAAAAGCTGGTGCAATCCATATATATAGATTCTAGCTATTCAAATAAAACTCGTGGATCCTGAAACTCACACTAAGTGTTTAATATTGATTGATTGTAAAGACTAGAGAAGAAAATAATGTTGGTAATGATTTTCTAAGAACACAATGATAAGTTTCTTGGGCTTCCACTTAAAACCAATTGGCAATTAGTGGTGTGACCCAAGTCCCTTATATATTACTTATGTCCCCATCATATATCCGATGTGGGATCTTCTCTCCAATACCCTCTCTCGAGATAATGGTGCGTATAACCATTAATCTCGCAGAATCCATCAAACCCCTCCGAGATAATGCTCTTTTCTAGCTATCTCGAAGAACTGAGCCTTCTCTAGGCTATCAGCTAATGGGTTGATCGGGCCACTGTTCGGGCCGGATTAAAGGGTCAGGGTATTGGGCCGACTCTGATACCATGTTAAGTTTCTTGGGCTTCCACTTAAAATCAATTGGCAATTAGTGGATTGGCCCTAACCCTTTATATAGTAGTAGAATAATTCTTATATTTCTGATGTGAGATGTTTCTCATCAATACCCTCCCTCACGCTCAGACATCTAGGTCTGAAGCGTGGACAATGTGGGAATAACATCCACAGAGGGTCCAACATCGGTGTAGTAGTAGTTGTAGTAAATTAGGTCAAAGGATCTTATCGCTCTGATACCATGATAAGTTTCTTGGGATTCCACTTAAAACCAATTGGCAATTAATGGTATGACCCAAGTCCCTTATATATTACTTATGTCCCCATCATAAATCCGATGTGGGATCTTCTCTCCAATACACAACGATATAAACCTATTGCGGTTGAAAAAAATAAATTTTATTACTGAAGAATGATTTTGAAGTACAATAAAGATTACAATGAATGGAATGACAATTTGTCATGGTTAAGATATGCAAATTTCTTCTTGTTTTCATATAATATCGTCATATGTATTTCTTGGATAGTTTATTTGGAGTTTTGTTGTCCCTCAGTTCGAAGCATTCTTTTGCTTAAACACGGGGTAGCCCCAGGAATATATAAAAGCTAAGTTCCCACCCCCAAGGCCCCCACGTGTTGGGTTAAATTAATCAAGAGATAGATTTTATATTTGTCTGTTTTATTTCTTTTCAAGAAAGTTTAGCATCATCGAACATGAAGCACATAATCTAAGTGCTTAATTTTATGCACCTCAGAATTACGATCAATGTTTTATAGTTCGAACTACAGTTCGATTAACAAAAGAACAGTTTGACACGCCTTTAGTACTGGATGTTTAAACAAAAACAATTCCAAAAACTTGCATAGTACTGGATCGAAGTACATACAAATAAAGTGAATCTAGTACAATATTTAAAATATTTGTTTTTGCAAAAAGAAATTAAATATATGAAAAATATAAACATCCGAAACTTAAAAATCTATCTTATTAAAACAGAAACATTGTATTGGACCTAACATTTATTTTGTAAGTTTTTAAATTAAATACATCTTTATACTTTATAGTTAAACTTACATTAAATCATTAATGTTTCTTTCTTTATACTACTATTTATGTTTCCAAACAATATATTTATTTCTTTATACTACTATTAATGTTTCCAAACAATATATTTTTATACTACTATCAATATTTCCAAACAATACAATAATTAATCTTAATTATGTTATATCTATTATTTTCTTTTTAAAATTTTGTAGAAACGTCATAATTTCATAAATTGTAAACTAATGAACTTTAAAATTTGGAGTATAAGATTACAAATTATGAAAATTATTACAATTTAAATCAAATTAGATTACATATCGGTCATCCAACAGTTCAATCGGTTAGTCTCGGGTTTTAGTAATTTTTTTAATATGAATATTTTAAAAACCTAAAATGAATTGTCAGATCTCCGAATTAACCGGTATAATCACAATCAGGTTGAATTTAAAAAAACTGATTTAAATACAAAAATATTTTAAATACACACTTTTAAAAATTACCAAAATATTTGTTAAGTTATTAGTGAATTTTTTCATCGTAAAATATTCCGCGCTTCCAAAACGCGGATCAAGATCTTGTTCACTCTTGCAATAGCTTCATAACCTGGACTTCAAACTTGAATCCAAGTATTCCCGTTCTTTTTATTGTTTGTTTTAAATTTTAATTACTTAAAAGCTTACAAAATAGAGTAATTGCACTGGATGTCTATAGAGTGAGAGTTATTTAGGGAAAATATAAAATAATACAGAGAAGACGTGTAGTATTTCCTATTACTTAACCACGAATCAATGTTACAATATCATCAACCTATGTGACTTTGGAGACGGATCTTCTAATGCCTACGTATATTTAGTAATTTTTATAATTAAAGTTTTGTGTTTTAGTTAATCATCTTTATCGGACTCGAGTAATTTTATTCTACACTTGTTTTTTCAAAAGGAAAAAATCGATGAACAACAGGACTAAGTAAAGTCAAGCAGCTTGTTTATCATACTTTTTGTTAAATAGTTTTAATGAATTTTACCTATGAGTTCGAACTTCGGTCACAAGAACATATACATATGAAAGTTTCATTTTGATTAAAACTCCTTTTCTGTGATTTCTTTTATGTTACAACTATGTCTGTGTTTTTTCATATATTTCAAAGACTCAGATCAGTTCAAGTTTCTTCTCTCTATGATTCTCCTATGTTAATTATTGTAATGTTTAGCGAAATTCGAAGACGCATATTTTCGTATAGTTTGTGCATAGAATGTACCATCACCACTGGCTACATTTTATCAACCCCAAAATTAAGAATATGATTTTTGATAAAATTTATTTGACATTTGCCTTCATTTTTAGTGAAAACTAGCGGGTATATTTTTGTTTAAATTTAATTTTTGATATTTGTTTTTTCTGATTATATTTGTATGTTTTAATCATATTTGTGTATAAATTTTAATAATATATATATATATATATATATATATTTATTAAGTAATAGCAATTTAAAATTGATATGGTATACTCACGGTTAAGGCTGGATTGCGAGTCAAATTCACCCCGCTAACCCGCCAACCCGCGGGTTTTCAGTTTTGTTTTGGTTAGAAAGTATGACCCGCCTTGGTATATTTTAAATGCTATTTAAATTTGACCCGCACTCAATACTTTTTGTTTTACATATTTTTTAAGATATTTAATTTTCATATTTGTGTCTTTCTTTGTAATTATATTTGTATTTTTTATAAGCATATTGTATTTTTCTTTATAATCATATATGTGTAAAATATTTTTTTTAATCATTACTAAGAATTTCGATTATTAATTTTCATATTTGTGTCTTTCTTTGTAATTATATTTGTATTTTTATAAGCATATTGTATTTTTCTTTATAATCATATATGTGTAAAATATTTTTTTTTAATCATTACTAAGAATTTCGATTATTATATTAAATTAGTGATGTTACATAACTATATACATGTGCCATAGCAATTTCATATTTTAATATTTCATCTAAAAATCAATATCTGAATAATCAGAATCGAATCCGAATTTGTGTATCTATAATTTGAATAGAGTAATATAGGTTATACCTTCCGTTTTAAACATACTTAATTGAGTCTGTTTTGTTGATGACAAAAAAAATATTCATAGCATGATTAATTGAACAGTGTTAATTCATTTAAACCTATACTATTTAATTAAACATGCACTTAACATCAAACAGTCATATAACACATAATAATCACTGAAATACTCAAACAATAAAAAAAATTGGGTGGTCTAGAGGAACACCACACGTTAATACGTTATAATAGGAAATTATTAGCTATCCCTTTCTATTCGCATATTAAATTAACTTTTGTTCAATGTTTGATTAAATTAGATTTTTTTGATGCAGTTACAGAAAGTGGCAGACAATTATGCATCAGTTTAATTGGTGGTTACATTAAGAAAATAGATTCCGTTGCTTTTATATTAAAAAGTGTGTATTACTAAAATTTTAAATTGGACCCAACTATTATCAATTGGACATGTTGAAGAATTAATAGAATAGATATATAAGTTAAAGATGTTCTAAATTATTTTTAGCAAAATTCGCATAATCTGTGACATACTTACATATGCAAGTAAAAATAAATAGACAACAAATATTTGGTCGGAGAATGGGGAATGAATAAGAGCAACATACATGACAAACAAACATGTCACGTGTGAAGGAAAAAGCATAACTGTATGTATCCCATACTTGAAGTTCTATCCACCATGCCGACATTAATCTTTGATAATGACACTAGTTAAGAAACACTTAAACTATACACATTCACAATATAATACTATATAGCTTAATAATATATATACGAGCACTATAATCCCTGACCTCTTTCTAACTTGTATATTTCAAGTTTCTACCATAAAATGATGTTTTCTTTCTTTACTCATGCAAATATTAGAAGGACGAAACAAAGTTTTCTTATCACACATGATAATCACATCCTATAACAAGACAAAATGATGATACATATGTTTTTTTTTTCGTCAATTGATTTTAGATAGATAAAGGCCAAGCCAAGCATTCTTACAAGGATCCACGGCCTGAAAACAACAAGGTCCGCGGCCAACCAAAATAAACTTAAGCAAATAAAATAGATTGGCTTAAAGCCCAACAACAAAAGACGAAGCCCATCGTGTGAAAACCCTAGACACATTTCACGTATCACCATCTCTGCCTCTACCGACGGGTTCACCATAATCTGAGCGGCGGCGCATCGGCCACAAGCTCGCCTCAAACCTCTAGCACTGGCGGTCTTCCTCGAAGAGCTTCAATCGGACTAACCGAACTCTCATCTGGATCCCTACTTTTTCCATCGGAATTAAATCGCGAGATCACAACCTTCTCTTTCTTCTCTTGTCGTCGTCTAAAGCGGATAGCTTCATCTTCTCAAGAGAGCTCAACCGATCTAACCATGTTATCACGAGATCGACAAGAACTATAGCCACAACACTGTAACCTCCAAACATGCACTAACACCCAAACTTACAAAAGGTTCCAAGCCGGCAGCGGCGAGCTTTGAGAACCTCCACCCTCCGGAAACAAGTCGGCGACGACGGAGCTGTAAAAGCCTCCTTTTCCCGAAGACAGAACCGGCGGCGACGGAGCTAATGGAGCCTCCCCCTCCCGGAATCGATGAACCGCCTTTCCACCGTATAAACCCTCTCTTCGACCGCGTCTTTGCTCCAGAGATCAAGCCGCTACTCGCCTTGGAGAATGGACCGGAACCAGAATTTAGACAAGGCGGGTGAAGAGAGGTCACGACAAAGAGACACACAGGAAAATATTTAATCGCAAGAAGCTTGATTCCGACGACGGCACGCACACTCACGCAGTGGCAGATCGCCGGAATCGAGCAGATCTCCTTTCTCTCTCTTCTCTCCTTTCTCTCTCACGAGGATATTCTCTTTACCATGTAAAACAAACGTTAAAATTAATGATGATACATATGTTACATGTATATAATAATTTATTTTTATAAAAGAGAGTAGTAATGTAGTCTATATTAAATTAAATTTTAAAACGAACCTACACAAAGCGAATAGTGATGCGACCGTTCCCTTGGCATGTCAAATAACCATAAGCCGACCCGGTTTCATTAACCAGTGAGAAATAGCCACGTAATCAAGTTCCAGCACACGTAAGCCATCTCCGTCACCGTGTAAGACAACATGGGCCCTCGCTGCCGTGTCTTAACTAGACCGGATCATCGCATACCAAAGGGCTCTCCGTTAAGAAAACAGACTGTGTTTTTCTTTTAAATAAATGACTTAACGCCGTTAAAACCTTCGCTTTCGTCCACGTATAAATACACTGAAGATATCTCGTCTCCTCTCTTTCTCTTCGACAGAAAAAACAAAAATATCAGAGCTCCGTTTCAGTCCTCGGGTGACCCGATAACCCGGACTCTCGCACTGTTCTTGAAGAAAATCATCTGTTCGCATTGAGTTGTATTGCTTCGTGAATGTTAAGATTTGTATATTGAGAATCTGATTCTGTTTCGCCTACGAAGCAGACATTTCAGGTCAGTACGAGTCGTTTTGACAAATCCTGTTTTGTTTTTTTTTCTTTTGTCCCGGGAAAAGAGAAACAGAGAGATTCTTTGCTTGTTTCTTTTGTACTTTCGCTTCTGTAGATACGATTGAGAAAGCAAACAGATATTTACCACTGTTTTTTCCCGATCGATCTTTTCAAACTATTTTTTTTAATCGGAAAAAAGGATTCAGTGAGATTTTTTTCTTGTTAAGCTGCCTTGACCTGTTATACATTGTTGCTTCTCCTCTGTCACTTGATTGATTTGATTTTTGACAGAATCGATTCGTCACTCGTCTCTCTTACTTTTTTTGGGGAATAAAATCGCATAATAAATGTCCCAAAGATTTCTCTAGTGTCCCATTTCTAAGCATTCAAACAGATTTTTCTTAAATCTTTCCAGGAAAATTCTAAGTTTCTTCTTCATCTCAAAAGCTTCCTTGTATTTATTGTTTCCTAACTTTTTACTTTAAAGAAAGTAAGAAGATGAATACGCAGAGTTTTACCCTTCACATTGAAAAGCTAAATTCATCATCATCAATTGGTTTTGTCCTTTTTATTCACATTTATTACGGTTGCTAATGTTGTGCAGCCATTGATGGTCTATATGTAGGCTTAGACACAGAACAAACCCCACTCGTGCCTGGCTATCAATATAGACTGAACCTTAAAGAGGAAATAAAAGCAGCAGCGCTCTCTAATCAAACACGCAGATATCGAAACAAAAGGTGAGTAAATCTTACTAAAACTCCCCCATTCAATGTCTATAATAATGGCTTTTTTTTATTGTTGCCTTTGCTTTTCATAATCAAAAAAACCCTTTCTTCGTAATTCGTGATCGTTGCATTATTTTGTTTTTGTATTCTGAATAGTACATATTCATATCTGTAGCTTTCATCTCTCGACACGCTTTAGATTGGTCCATCATCACACACAACCCTAAAATAGAAAGCAAACTCTTTTTCTTTTTACAAACACGTGACTGTCAAGATTCCATTCTATTGTTTAATACATTCAATATATATTTCCTTTTCCAGTTATTCCATTAATGTTCGTATTTTTTGGTCTTGAATGGTGTTACACACGGAGGAATCTGAACATACTATTTGACTCTTTGTTAATTTAGTTGTATTGTTTTATCTTTTAATGTCAGGACTTTCGGCTACTGCAAAAAAAAAAAGTTTTATTCTTTCATCTCTTTTTTGATATGTGTTTTAGTTGAGGGATGGGCTCTTTGCTGCAAACAAAAAAGCGTTTCTGTATGAAATAAAATAAAATACCTCATAAAATAAAATAAAAGCACACAAACTCTTTAAAGTATTTTAGCAAAAAAAACTCTTTAAAGTAGAATGGAGAAGCATTTGTCTCTATTGTGGTTGCTTTTTAAAATGAACTATTTTACTCGTAAATTAATCTAAAGTAAAGAGTCTATTTTAAATCATTTTTCATGGTTAACAAAAAAAGATGCATACAATTTTTTAAAAGAATTTATATCATCTGATCCCCAAGTTCTAATTCTTTTCTTTAAGAAAAAAAAGAAAAAGGGTTACTTGTAGTTTTAAATATCTTTCAACACTTTTTGTCTCTATTAAGATCGCTCGAACTAAACTCATGAACCTCCACAAAACCGCATAATATCTTATTCCAGCTAAGTGTGTAAACCTCCGAGGTTACTATTTTCCTTATATTATTTTTGGTATGAAATGGTTTTGGTTCTTGAAACATTTATGCTTTGGTTCTTAATAATTAGTTGAACTAAATCAAATTAAATCAACTTTATCAAGTTTGTATTTTCTTTTGAGTAGTTGTTTTCTAACCAGAAGAGAGATACGTCACAACTTTTGTCCTTTTTTTTTGCTGTGTTCGCGTTAGAGAGAACGACAAACTGGCATCCAAATTCCTCTTCATATGTTCTCTAACTTCTAACTAATGTTTACAATTGTCTGTTACTCTGTTACTACCATAATAGGACCATTTCATCATTTCCTATTATTATTTTATATCCCAATAAATAAAATGTGTACTCTGATTACATAAGCTACAATAGGTCTACTGTGTTTGATGTCGGATTGTGGATCCCGTTATTGTTTAGTTGTCTCTACTTTTGGTTTTGTAATGATTTTGTTTTGGTTTGTAGTAGTACTGTATTATTCATTGAGGTTTTTGGTTGTGTGGTGTTTATTTTAAGTAGACTGTTTTATACGATTTTGTATGGCTGAAAAGGCAAGAGAGAACACAAAAAAAAAAGAGACAAAGATGTTTACTTGCATAGCTTGTACGAAAGCAGACGGAGGTGAGGAAGTCGATAATGGAGCGCGTGGAGGCACCACTCCCAATACTAAAGAAGCCGTCAAAAGCCTAACCACACAGGTCTCTCTCTTCTCTTCTTTCATTGTTGATCCTTCTACCTTTTTCACTTTATTTTGGTGCTTTTCCCTAATTGTCTTCCTGTTGAAACAAACCAAAGACACATAACCCACAGAAGATAGCAAAGCAATCTTTGATATAGCATAAGATAACGTACGGCCCATAGACTTGACTGATGTCGTTTTTTTATCTAATGAGACTGATAATTCACTGGTATAGTTAGTGGTCACTGTTGTTTAGACAGAGTGGCAACTTTACTTGCTTGTTGGAATCTTTCACCGATCTCTTTTTAATAGGTTATGTCAGTGTTTATTTCCCATCTATGTGACTAGACATGAAAGTCAAACAAGTATGCTTTGGTTAATATTGCTAATGAAGTAGGTTTTTTGAATATAATTAGTCATGCTAGATCTCTCGTAGAGTATTATTGATGCTCTTTAAAGAATGATCAAATTAATCTTCTTTTTTACTTCGTTAGGCTAAAAATATAGATTTTTAGTCATGGCTAACGTCCTGAAACTACACAGATTCTGTTCTAAAATGTGTGTGTTTGGGTAACTTTGTGTTATGCAGATTAAAGAAATGGCTATAAAGTTCTCTGGTGCCTATAAACAATGCAAGCCATGCACTGGTTCCACTACCAGCCCCATGAAGAAAGTCCACAGACCGTTCCCAGACTATGATAGCGCTTCTGAAGGTGTTCCGTATCCTTACATGGGTGGAAGCCCCGGTTCAACTCCTGCTTGGGACTTCACAAACTCCTCTCACCATCCAGCAGGGAGGTCGGAACCAAAGTTCACTTCAATCTATGGAAACGATAGGGAATCTATATCTGCTCAGTCTTGTGATGTGGCACTAGATGAAGAAGGGCCTAAAGAGTGGATGGCTCAAGTAGAACCAGGTGTCCATATCACATTCGCTTCGCTTCCCACCGGAGGAAATGATCTTAAACGGATCCGCTTCAGGTACATTGAACTACTCAAAACATCCTCTATGTATGTATAATCTGAGTAGTCTACATCACTAGAACAGAAACTAACCATTACTTGTGTCATGTTCGGAAAGCCGGGAGATTTTCGACAAGTGGCAAGCTCAGCGGTGGTGGGGTGAGAACTACGACAAAATCGTCGAGCTTTACAATGTCCAGAGATTTAACCGCCAAGCTCTTCAAACGCCTGCAAGATCCGAGGACCAGGTAAAAAAAAAAACACGTGTCCAGAAAGCTCTACCCTCTAGACATGAACCTTGTGTGAATGTGGTCTTGTTTATTTTTTTTATTTTTTTCCAGTCTCAGAGAGATTCAACTTACTCAAAGATGGAATCAGCGAGAGAGAGCAAAGACTGGACTCCAAGACACAACTTCAGACCTCCAGGAGCTAATGTCCCGCATAATTTCTATGGTGGCTATGCTCACCATGGAGGACCTCCAATGGATGCAGCACGAACCACTACTTCGTCAAGAGATGAGGCACCGTCTATGAGCAATGCTAGTGAAATGCAGGCTGAGTGGATCGAAGAGGACGAGCCAGGCGTTTACATTACTATCAGACAATTAGCAGATGGGACTAGAGAGCTACGTCGAGTCAGATTCAGGTATAACAAACATCTAAGCTAAGTATTTAGGATCACGGTTACCTTAAAATATTTCAGCAATATATAGTACTTAAAATCCTATGATTAGTTTGGTTTCCGGATTATAGTATCTGTTACCAAAGAGATGACGTTAGACATTTTGAAACTCAGCATCGTACAGTTACTAACCGGAATTTTATGTTTTTTTTGGGTGTAATTCAACAGCCGGGAACGATTTGGGGAAGTGCATGCAAAGACGTGGTGGGAGCAGAACAGAGAGAGAATACAAACCCAATATCTCTAGGAACAGAGAAATATCAGGCTTTTCATAATCTTTAATTAACTAACTAATTAGTTAATCTCCTGCACACAACAATACATCTATACACATTTTGGTTATCTTGTTTTATCTTGGCTTAATACCTATACGTAAATTAATCATCATCGATCATTAAGCTAAACATACAACCATCATCAACAGTTAAAACCTAACATACACAAGTTGTGAAGCTATACTATATAAAAGTTGAGACAAGCCATTGAGAATGTTAAGTTTAAAAAAAAAGGCCATTGAGAATGTTCGTTTAAGATTTTACTGTTATTTCTACCTTTGACAAAAAGTGTTATTTCTACAATTAGTATATGCATAAATAAAACTGACCCCGGTTGAAATTTTTTTTAGCTCCGCCACTGCTGTCAAACACCTGTTTTCTTGCAGCTGTCTCAGAGTCAAAGTAAATACGTGCCGCAGAAGTGCCATTCAGATATAACCTGCCTGTCAAAACAAATGGGAGTTATTTAAGAGTACGTCAGCCCAAAAAAAACAGTTTGCAACACAGATCTCTCGAACCTATGTTCCAATGCAATAACAGCCAAAATCAAATACTCTCTTACCTGTAACTATCTTAGGATCGACACTGGTGTAAAGAACAATTCTTGGTTCTTAATCAAATAGCGTCTTACATGCTCTCATGGTTCTTAATATAAGAATCATAAATCTCACGCCTTATTTTGAGACAAAATAAAGAACTATGAATTCAAAGCCAGATCTAAAAAGTATTATTGTATGTGGCATATATAACAAAGATAATAAGGGTGACATATAAGGGAAATTTAACATGCAACATGCATGTTGATTAATAGATTAGCAGTTTGTCATAAAAAATAATATCCATGCTAATATTTTCATAAAACCATTATAAACTAAAAAAATGTGATGATTTAATGTTTTGGATATTTTGTAAATATTTCTCAACCATTAATAAGAGTTTAGCAGTGATTTGGAAGTATTTATAGTTTAAACACAAATAATTAATTATAATGAAATTTATTTCAGTGTTCCTGAAAATCCAGTCGATATTTATTACTAACTGCGTCTTACATGCTCAGCATTAGGGGTGGGCAAAAAACCCAAACCGAACCGAACCGAACCAACCGAACCGATGTTAAACCAAACTAAACCAAACCGTGCTCTTAATGTAACCTAATTAATTCATGTTTTATTCAACCCGAACAGTTTGGTTTGGTTTGGATTTAAACCGAACCAAACCGATAATCCAATATATATATAGTAAAATATATAGTAAAATATATATGTTGATCAAAAAAAAATATAGTAAAATATATATGATATATATATGTATTAACATATTGTAAATTTTAGTTAAAGTTTCGTTTTTTATTTTTTCATAACTTCCATATCTTTTTAAAAAATTATAAATACGGTTCAAATAATACTATTATATATAAAATCATGTAGCATAATTTTTTATATTCTCACTCAATCGTTTATAAATTGATTATTTTTTAATAAAAGTATAAAGCTGATGCCTTCATATTTTATAACCAACCCAAACTACACCGAACCAAACTAGACCATAATAATGTAAACCGAGCTAAATCTAAATCAAACCGAACTGAACCGAACCGAATTAAACCCAAACCGAACCCAAACCAAAACTACTTTGGTTTTAATTGGTTTGAGTTTTATAAAACCCAAATTATCTAACCCAAACCGAACCCGAAACTAAATGTCCACCCCTACTCCGCATGGTTCTTAATCTAAGAATCATAAATCTCACGCCTTATTTTGACACAAAATAAAGAACTATGAATTCAAAGCCAGATCTAAAAATTATTATTGTATGTGGCATACTATAATATAACAAAGATAATGAGGGCAACATATAAGGGAAATTTAACATGCAACATGCATGCTTATTAATAGATTAGCCTTTCGTCCTTAAAAAAATATGCCTGCTGATATTTTCATAAAACCATTATAAACTAAAACAATCTAAAACTGATGTACTTGGCACTTGCCACACTTCCTTAAATACGCCCTTGTAATGATGCTATTTTGGGCTCTTTTCTAAGAAGAATTCGTCAACATGCAATTGTCATGCAATATGGAATATGCACTTCAACTTCATCATTTTCTTATAAACGAACACAAACTAGAGTTCTCAAATGAGCAAATCATTTACATTTTCTGAGAAAAGTCTCTCATCAATGGCCGAGATCTCTGGTATTACTGTTCGAACACAAACTACCATCTTAAACATCGAAGATGGTGGATCCAGTGGTGATTCCCGGTCACCAGATTCTCCCTATCCTCTTATATCCATATCCTTCGTTCAAAAGGTAATGAAATGCTTTCTTGATTTTTGTCGAGACATTGATTAGTCGTATTCAAGATTTAACATAGAGAAATTTGTGGGTTCATCCCTTAAGATGAAAGTTCACTAACCAATATAATTTAATTAATTTAGATTTAATATATTTTCAAAAAGAAAAGAAAATAATAATAATTTATCAAATTATATTATATCTTTAAAATAAATAAAAATAGTAGTAGTTACCAAAATATTTTTATTATTTTGTTTCATTTTTGAAAAAGTACTGAGTCCTTTTATAATTTGAGAATCCAAGAATTTCTCTTTAACATATATATGCACGTTACTTTGGTTCAAATATTTGGCTTTTGACTACATTCAAATTTGAAGTACAACAATCAAACCGAATTAACATCAATAGGATCGGTTCGGTAGAATATTTGTTTCTATTCCGTAGTTTAATAATTTAGTTAACTATTCTTTTTCTTAGCTATGGTGTTTCAAGTACTGAAAACGAGCACATCAATACCATTAAACTCAAACTCGGTTTAGTTATCATATGTGATTATGATGAAATCACGTTTTCTGGGGATAAATTAATTGATTTTATTGCTATATAACCTAAATCGTATTGATGCATACATACTTTAGTTGATTGGTGAGTTCGTGGGGACATTCTCTCTGGTATTTGCGGGCTGCTCGGCAATCGTGGTAAATGATACGTACGGAGAACAGGTGACACTTCCTGGCATAGCTTTGGCATGGGGTCTAACCATAATGGTTATGACCTACTCACTTGGTCATGTATCGGGTGCACATTTCAACCCTGCTGTTTCCATTGCGCTTGCTTCTTCTAGAAAGTTTCCTTTTAAACAGGTGACGAAAGAAGAAAACAATACTATCAAATTTAGGGACGTTTTATAATCTTTCCAAAAAAAAATTAGTGTTTTATATGATATGATTTAAGTGATTTACATGATACATTTATGCATGATAACATTTTTTGTATTCATTCATAACGGATCAAACTCAATATATAGGTTCCAATGTATATTTCTGCTCAACTTCTCGGATCAACCTTGGCGGCCGAAGCTCTCAAGCTCATGTTCCATCTGAATAACGACGTTTGTAGCCTCAAAGGCGATGTTTATGTTGGAACACACCCTTCAGGTTCCAACATAGCGACATTCGTAGTGGAATTCATCGCTACTTTCAACTTGTTGTTTATTATCTCGGCTGTAGCTACTGATAAAAGAGCAAATAGATCATTTGCAGGCGTTGCTATTGGTGCAACCGTAGTACTTGACATCTTGTTCAGCGGGTACTTATATCGGAGCCCATTAGAATATTTTACAAAGTTATTATGATTTTTAATGCTTGGTGTTTGATAAATCGATTAGGCCAATCTCAGGAGCATCAATGAATCCAGCAAGAAGCTTGGCTCCTGCTTATATATGGGGATGTTATAAGGATTTATGGTTATACATAGTTTCACCGATTATCGGAGCATTGGCAGGTGCGTGGACTTATAATATATTACGGTCTACAAATAAATCATATGGTGAGATAATACGCCGAAATTGCAATAAAGTTTCTTCGAACGATCGTCAAGAACCATCTCAAGACGATTTCTGTATTCTTCGAGTGGTTGATCCGGATAACCGGAAAGTTTTCATACTTTCTTCCCCCACTGACATTAACGACACATGTAATGTCACATGCAAGTTGGTGTAAAAGAGGAAAAGACATATGTGTTGCAACAATATTTCATATGTCAGATTTCTGGCCGTAAAGTTGTATGGAAAAAAACTGAATAAGTTGTTTATAAGTAATTTTCTAAAATTTTATATGGAAAAATTGAACAAATGTAAATAAAAATAAAATGAGCTAAGAATGCTTTTTCTAGAAAGCTCAAACTAATGCAAAAATTACTCAAATTTTGAGAAATATATCTCTAGTATAAATATACATTTATATATATAAGAACACTAATTAGTGAGTCACCCATCATGTATTTATGGATTGCAATAAAAAATAACATTTCCACATTTACGGGGGTTTTTCAAATATAACTCATAATTGGGACTCAACCCCAAAGTAATCCATGTTTTTTCCATGTTTTTTAAAATAAACTTTCATTTATCATATTTACCCTAAAAGTCCGAGTTATTCACAAAATATAATTATTTTATTTTTCGAAAATGAGTATTTTACTCTATGATCATCCTCATATTCATCAAGTATTTACAATATTATCATTGCCATCAATATACACTAACCACCATGAACTACCAATTTGAAACTCTTAATCTGATCTTAATGCACCAAAAAATTCAATTTTAACTTTTCCTATCTCATTTCTTATGCACAAAAATCACATATCTTTCATTTTTTCTCTCCAAAAAACTATGATTTTAATTCCAAACTTTGTAAGGTTTATATACACATTGAAACTCATGATTTTGGTCATTAATGAGTGGGTCACTGTCTTGGTGAAGTTCTGTGTATTTGGAGAAGATAAGCAAGTTAATATTCAAGTGAAATATCAAGTGAAAGCAAAAACTCAGAGTTAATCACAGATTAATGGAAGGTTGAGATGTTACGAAGATGAGAAAAGGAGAATCAGTTCTAGAATTTTAGTCGGCGTCTACGAAGGTATAGAAAGAGCGAAGAAGAAAAAGAAACCTAAAATTCTAGTGGTCTTCCAATCATGAGATGTGTAAATAGCCCAGTCCGAATAGGGGATTGAGATGACCTTAAATACACAAACCAAGTCAGACTCGATTGGTTTGGTAAGGCTATCCAAAAATGCATGTCCCTTCTTATTGATGTGTCGGCCTATGGAAAGTAATAAGTCTCTTTTATTGTTATAGATCTCAGTATCATAATTAATTAATAACATTATATAGTATTATTAAAGCCTATTTTTCTATAAATCTTTTAACCAAAACTAGAACTTGATCCGCATTCCTGCGGATGTTTTACTAAACTTGTCTTCAACGTAAACACATATATTTTTGTGTTTTGTAACTTACAGAAAGAGTAGAACATAAAATTTTATAATATAAATGTTTAGTACTAATTTTTTATTTCTACATAATATTATATTAAAATTTTTAGAACTTGATGCAATTTGATATAATTGTACTATTCATATATTAACATGTTGTTTTGTTAATTTATTTTAAAATGAAACACATACTAAATTTTTTAATTATTTCATTAGTTTTTTTTATGAATTATCATTAATTTTATGATATTCCATTTTCTTGAAAACTGAACTCTTGGAATTTTTACATTTGACTAAACTAAATAAGGTAATATTTTATTTAAATTTTTTATATAATATATACTATATATTTCAGTTTTTTTTTAATTTAACCACAAAAACAATAGCCATTGTAATTAATTAATTTAAATTTATTTTAAATGCAGTAGCAAAATCTGTAAATATAAAAAATATAAAAGAAAATACTTAATTTATTGTAAATGCAATGACTAAATATGTAATAAAAAGAGGTTTTTAGTCTGCTACACATGTTTCCAAACATTTTTCATTTATTCTGTTATCCATGTTTTCAAACAATACCAATATTCATGTTTCCAAACAGTATCAAAATGTACTTCGGTTTTAATAATAGAAACTAGAGATTGACCTACACGTCCGTGCGGGTGTAACATTGATATTTGTTTTTCATGATTAGTGTTATATATTTTAGATGTGTCGTCGTATAATTAATTGTATTTAAAGGATTCGGATTGAATCGGATAATAATATTATTTTTGGTACAAATATCAGAACCTATTTTAGATACATTGGTTATTTAGATATTTTTTATGTTTATAGACATCAGAATCAAAATCATTTAGACCCGGAATGACCCAACTCGAATCCTACACATAAATTTATAAAATCCAAAGAGAACATAATTCCAAAATCCAAAGAAAATTGATTATGAAAGAAACAACTTATACTTGAATGAATACCCAAATATATATACCTAACTGTTTTTGTAAATATTTTTTAAAATGTTTTATATATGTTTGACTAAAATAAGAAAAATATAAAGGATTTTTTTTCATTTAGTAAAACAGTTATTATAGTTATATAGAGTGAAATATTAAGTGGAAATAAATATATTCATTTAATTATTTTGATTTAATTTATTATTTTTTTACATAAAGTATGTTTTTAAATTATGTGTTTGGCTACTTAACTTTTCACCGATTGGAAATAAGATACAAAAATTTTAGTAAAACATATTAAACTGAAATATTAACCATATGCAAATCCTTGTTATTATTTTTAATTTTTATAGTTTGCACAAAGTTAATGTTAATTAATTAATAAATAAAAATCTACACTTTTATTTTTATGGTAATATAATTAATGATTTGATATATTGTTATGGTAAATATAATTAATGATATGATATATTGTTAAGGTAGTATATTAATGAAATTATTAAAACAAATAATATATATATATATATATATATTCTTTCTACTACTATCTATGTTTCCAAGCAATCTATATTAAAACTAATATCAATGTTTCCAAACAATTTCCAAATGTACTTCAGAATTTAATAATATAGATGCTTATTCTTTCTTCATTACAAACAATGGTTTTGAGTAATTGTGTAGTTAAACCATGTAAGAAAACATCAGCTGATCGATTAAAGAATTTAGTTTATTTTTTCTTTGCTAAACCGTAAATTCCAAGAGAAAATAGTAGAGTTTTATAAAACTTCGAAGCCAAAACCAACTTCAATCTCACCAAAGGAATATACTCTACAAGCACATGTTCTAGAGCTGCACGGCCCTGTAACCAGTTACAACAATGGTGTGTTGTTCATTCATAGAGTATCAAATAAAAACCTATTTTAGAATTAATTTAAAAGGAGGCCAAATTATTTAAAAAAGTTAGTCAAAAGAAATTAATTCAAAACAATATGCAGATTTTAATGGTGTGTAACGTGTTGTTTATTCAAAAAAAAAGGTCAAGATTTTTTTATTTAAATTCATATTAACCATTATATATCCCGACTTATATATTTGATAAATTCACCTTTTATAATATAACATAATACATAATATGCCTACTTTTAAAATTTATTACTATACATACGTTTCTTAGTCTTTTAAATGTATTTACTTTCGTTTGTTAAATATATTTAAAGCAAGGTATTAAAATCTACTTTATAAATTGTATTTCAATAAAATGGTATTAAAATGTATATATTTTTTTTAATTTCTCAGTCTGTATAAATGTATATCAGATTGTTAATATACTTTACTTTCAAGAGATCACATTTAAAAAATCATGTGTATGTTAAAATTAGTTTACAGAATTGTATTTTACACATTTTGAGATATTTATTGTAACCGGAATATATATATAGCGTAAATTTGTTGCTCGAAATGCAAAAGAACTTAGGGAAATTGTCAAAAATACCACATTTATAGTACCACTTTTCATGTTTACGCTAACCACTATTACTCTTATTTCTAAAAAGAAAAAAAACATTTATAAACTTAGTATTAACTAATCTAAATTTAAGGTTTAGAATTGAGAGGTGGAATAGAATTTATGGTATATAGTTGAGGGTTTAGGGTATATAGTTGAGAGTTTAGGGTTTAGAGTTGAAGGTTTAGTTTTTAAGTTTTAGAATTTAATAGGAGTCAAAAATATTTACTTTGATCAAATATAAATTTATTTTTCAATATAATATATTTGAAATATTATTCATATATACATTTATTTTGCGCAATATGTGGATGTCATATTAGTTATATATTTACCAGTGTTTTAAAACGTAGACGCATAACCGACTAGACGCCCATCTAAGCGTTCGGCGGTTCACCGCTGCGATATTAGCCAAATCGGAACAACTAATCAGATACCCAGTTAGTCGTGTAATCACCTACGAATCATCTAAAATAAGACATAAACCGATTTCAACAATAAAATATTGGATTATGATGACAAATGTTTGGACCATCAGGTCCATTTGTCTGAATAGAGCTGGGACCTTGTCTATGTATTTATAGAAGACTACAAGACTCTACATCACATGAGAATTGAACTGACACCTCTTGCAACAACAAACGTTCATATACATTTACTTTGAGCAAGCCTTGGATGTCATCCTAGTTATATATTTATTATTGTTTTAAAATGCGGGTGCATAACCGACTAGGCGCCCGTCTAAGCGTTTGGCGGTTCTCCGCTGTGATTTTAGCTAGATCAGCACAACTAATCGGATACCCAATTAGTCATTTAATCATAAACCTATTTCAATAATAAAATATTGGACTCTGATGACAAATGTTTGGACCATAAAACAGGTTCATTTGTCTGAATAGAGTTGAGACATTCTCCGATCACAAGACTCTGCATCACAGGAGAATTGGGCTGACACTTCTTGCCACAACAAACATCCATATATATTTCTTTTGTGCAAGATGTAGATGTCATCCTAATTTTATATATATATATATATATATTAGTGTTCTATAATGCGGGTGCATAACCGACTAGCGCCTGTTTAGGCGGTGGTTCACTGCTGCAGTTTTAGCCAAATCGGCACAACTAATCGGATACCCAAATAGTCGTTCAATTGCCGACTCTTCGTCTAAAATCAGACAAAAACCAATTTCAGCAATAAAGTAATGGACTTTGATAACAAGTGTATGGACTATAAAACAAGTCCATTTGTCTGATGAAGACTACACGACTCTGCATCATTGGAGAATTGAATTGACACTTCTTGTCGCAACAAACGCCTCACCTACCGTTCATATTGTTTGTTCGTCTAATTTTCACATGTATTAATCTATAAACATGTATTTATAATCAAAAATATAAAAATTAGTTTCTATATATACTTTGCTTAATCCTTGATTTTTCGGTTAGATAGGGCTGACTGATTTTTCTGTTACCATCCACAAATGTACTTTTTGCGGTTGGTAGTCATATTAATCGCTATAAATCGCTTCAAACCGTTCAAAACATCTTAAAATCAAAAATTGATTACAGCTAGCGTTTGCGGTTGTGGGTGGATAAATAAAAAATAAAATTAAAATTTTCTAATATTTTAAAAATTTAAATTATATACACATTTTATATATTAATTTAAATTCATAAACAGTGTCATAATTTGTTTTATAAAAACTTTTAACTAGCTATCCATTATAATTTTTTAAAAAAGTTTCAAAAACATTTATTGAAATTATAACTTTCAACAAATTAAAAAGTTAAATTAATAAACATAATATTACTATTAATCATATTATATTAATAATTATTATATTTTATCACAATAGTATGCTTTTATAATATTATAATTTATTTATATTGATAATTATTACTGAACTGTGCTATATGTCATAATCAACAACTCACAAATATTTAACAATTTTCAAATGTTGTGTCACCTTTTAAAACGCTACTCTTGAAACTGTAACAATACATTTGAACCAGTCGGGTCGGTAGCGTACGGACAGGGATATTTATATATCGTGGGCAGCAAAAGTATGTAAAAAAGGGGACAAAGAAACGGATTAATCTTTTTCCTCAATCAATCGAGAAGAAAGTTAGGGTTGGTTATCAGCAATGATTCCAGCGAAGAGTTCCGATGATTTCAGTTGGGAGAAAGATTTGTCAGAGGATCTTCGAATGTATAATGAAGAGTGGGATAAGAGCGGGGTTAGGAGAAACGAAACGATGATCCCTCCATTTTTCTCTCTCTCTCTCTTCTTGATTCAATTTTGATTATTTTGTTGTTGTTGCTCTCTTTGGTTTGTTTCAGGGTTTCGATATCGACTTCTCGAAACTCCGTCACAAATTCGACACAGGAGCTGTGGATCTCAACGACGATAACCTGGTTCTTGACCCTGATGATACCAACTTAGCTCTGCTCACCAGGTTGACGCACTTGGCTATCACGCACCACAAAAACGAGACGGTTAGTTACTAAAACAATGACTTTTTTACCCCTTTGACGATTGAATATCTCTTTGCTTGTGGTTTAGGGTATAAGAAGCCTTGAGTTTGTCAGGGTCTTGAAAGCAAACTACCACCCATCCGCTGGAGTCACCTACTACATCACATTCGAAGCCAATGATGGTAATCAGACTAAACAGTATCAGGCAGTGGTTCGCTACTTGCCTATGGATACTCAAGTTATCTCTTGCTGCCCTAAACCCTCTTGAATTGTAGGTATTTTAACTAGCTTCCTCTCCACATTGCTTACTAATGCTTAAGATGACATTGTCCTAGATTTGTATCATTTCTGCAGTTTTCCACCACTGCCGAGTTTATGCTCTCTAGTCTCTATGAATGGGAAGAAAAAAAAATTCGGTTACTGTTATCTTGTTCCTTTAACTTCTATATGTCAGACTTTTTGAAATTTTTCATGTGCGGACATAATTTGAGATGGAAGAACTTCAGCTGCCTTGCACATTCTATCTTTATTTTTTTGGTCTTTCTGGCATGATCCTGTCCGGAGAAGGCATAGCTTCAACATCAATGTGATTTTTCCACAATTGCATCCTGTTCACTGGACGAAGCAATGAACTATAATAAAATAAGGTTGATTTAGAATGTTGTTAGTGTTTGTTTCATGTAACTGGTTTTTATGAATGCTTGAAAGTGTGTGGGAAAAAATATAAATTGAACATTAGGGGGATATTGAAGGATCCAAATCTACCAATAATCTTTACAAGAGCAAGTTCCAGCTTTAAAGAGGTGAAACCTGTTCCTATCTCTTACAACAATCTCTCTTTCATAGATCATGGAGATTTTCTTTGTATATGTGTGACAGTCACTACACATCCTCAGGTTTCTAGCTATTCTAATGATAGACCCTGGAGGTGTATACAATAGTGCAAAGGCAAGAGCCACCTTTTGGCTATGCCCTTTTAGTCTCTCTCTTTTCTCTTCTTCATCATCTACGTTTAGCAAAACCTGCGTCAGGTCTGGTGAGTATCCTTCGAATTTCAGCTGCCATTCCATCTGGTGTAGCATCTTGTACATCTCTTTGCATTGTGGGTGGAATCGATCTTGCGAAACAAATCTATGAGTTTTACCTTTTACCTCAACGATGCTAAAACCCGGTGTTTGCTTCAAACCACACTTGTTAGCCATCTCTGTTCGAACTCTGGCTACATCTTCCCACATTTGAGCTTGTGCATACATGTTAGAGATCACCAAATAGTCACCTGGGTTGTGTGAGCTTAGCTTAATCAGTTCTCGAGCTGCTATCTTCCCTAGCTCAACGTTCTGATGAACTCTGCATGAGCTTAAGAAGCTTCTCCAGACAACATCGTTTGGCATGCTCTTCTGGATGATCTCCAAGGCTTCCTCGAGCAGACCAGCTCTTCCTAGAAGATCCACAAGGCATCCATAATGCTCAGCACTTGGCTCCACTTTACCCTCCCTCAACATTTCCTCAAAGACTCGACGGCCTTCTTCCACAAGACCAGAGTGGCTACAAGCATTGAGAACACTGACATACACTACACCATCACACTCTACACCTTCTTCCCTCATCTCAGAGAACATCCTCAAAGCTGCCTCTCCTTCTCCATGCAAGGCGAGTCCCGAGATCATCGCGCTGTAACTCAAACCGTTCCTACTCTCCATCTTCTTAAACACACGCAACGCCTTGTCTAACCGCCCGCATTTCGCGTACATATCCACTAGTGAAGTCCCGACCGCTACGTTGTTGAGTTCGTTTATGTTTCTCAACAGGTATCCATGAATGCTCATTCCTAGACCAAGCGCACCTGTGTTAGCACAAGCCGTGAGAGCACTAACCATTCCACTTTCCTCCGCCTTCAAACCCGTTGTTTCTCTACACATCCCTCTGAACAGCATCAAGCAATCACTCCACATCCCAGCTCCCGCACGAGCCGACACCATCGAGCTCCACGACGCAGCTGTTTTGGATTCCATCCTCTCGAAAACCGCTGAAGAAAGCGACATCTCACCGCATCTTCCATACATACTGATCAAACCGTTCTGAACAAACACGTCACCTCCAAACCCGAGCTTCAACACCTGCCCGTGGATCTGCTTCCCTTCACTCACCGACTTCAAACGAGCGCAAGCCTTTAGAAGAAACGGGTACGTGAAGTTATCAGGCTCAACCCTTTCCTCCGCTACCATCATCTCACTGTAAACACACAAGGCTTCCTCGAAACACGTCTCGTTAACATACCCTCTGATCATTGTGTTGTAATCGAAGGTGCGAGGATCGTCGATTCCTCTGAAAATGGACGCTGCGTAGCTCATACTGTTCTCCCATCCCGACCGAGCGCAAGTCGAGAGAACGCTGCTCGCTGAAGAGGAGAAAAGACTGAGCTTGATGAACTTGGCGTGGACTTGTTTGAACTCTTCCATGTTGTTGCATCTCTTCAAGAGGTGCAAACACTCTTGCTCTTTTGCTCTCAAGTTGTTGACTTCTTCTGGGTTATGATGACATACATCGTCTCTAGAAGCCAATAGAGACTGTATAAGTGGTGATGACGTTATCATCTTCTCCTCGAAACCCTTCCCTGATCATCGGAGAAAGATGTTAGAGTTCATTAGGGGGACTGTTTTCGAATCTCATCCCCTGGAGATTTTCCTGGCAAATATGAGCCACAAGTTTGAAATTTTTTGTTTTGTTTATGATAAGTTGTGATGTGTGAGAGAGAGAGAGATTGTGCTTTTGGATTTCCTCTCCATGCTATGTCTCACTTGTTGGGACCCACCTTCGCTTAACATATTCAGACATGGTTTCGCTATGGTTCAATTCGGTTTGGTTCTTTAACCAAACTAGCCGAAACTTGAAACTGGGCCTTTTTGTGTGTTTAAGTCGGAAACCCAAACAAGTGTTTTTGATAAATGAGTCCTCTTGTTGGGCTCTCACAAAATGGTTGAAAAGTGAAATAGTTCATAAATCTAATCAACAAAATGGGTTATAGGTTATCTTTTTTTTTGATCAATAACGTTTATTAGAACAGTCAATTCATTTTTTTTTTTTGAACACTCAGTCAATTCATATAGCACTACTATCATATCATGTAATTACAAAATTTCCATTTTTGTTAGTTAAAGTAGCAGAGGATGAATTGGTTATCCATTTCCAATGAATACAAATTTGACTATGATTGTAATTAGCGCACAAAAAAATTGCTTACTAGCAACGAATTAATTCTTATTTCTGTCAGAAAAAAATATCATAATTTTTGTTTTCTATAACATCCTCATTATGGCTCAGATGATCCACTCACTTGGGTATGTGAATGAAGAAGATTCTACAGAAGAGAACATGTAATACGTCCAACGACGTCAGAACACAATAATGTCATTCCTCACATGCTTGCTCATTTGATTCGAATTTTAAAATTATTGGCATCATTTACGCGCATATTAGCATATACAATTCTCGTATTTGAATGCTGATTAATTATTCTCAACGGTTTTCAGACAATTTAGTCCGCAAGTGGAAATAATTTAAATGCCACTTCAATCATTTAACAAAAATAAACGTTGACGGAAAAATAAGAACAACACAAATTAAGAACAATTTATAAGTGCGACTGTGCGTGTATAGAGTAATAAAATAAGAGAGTAAATTATTACATTGCACATTAATGGACGTTGTGGTCGTTGTTATGTTTTACTGAAACGCGACACGCACGCGCGTACATACAGGCGCCTGAGAGTAGAGTGTGTTGTATCAAATTATTAGATTGGTTTGAGAAAGTGTGAATCACTCTCTCAAGAAAGAAGGGGCGTGTAGACCCACGCGCGCGTACACAAAAAAGCCATCTCCATCGACACGAACTATGTAAAAGACACTCGTGGGTCCTTTTTTCAATTCATCTCTCTCTATGGATTTCACCGTCTCTCTGCCGTTTCCTTCTCCAGATTTTCTCGGCTTTTCTTGATTTTTCCCCTCAGAAAAACAAAACAAAAATCACAGGAATCAAAACAGATTTGTCACTCTCTCATCTTTAAGTAAAGGTTAGTCTTTTCAAATCATTTTGGTCTTTTGCTTTAAGACTTTTCCTGTTCAGGCTTCTTCTTCTTCTTCCCTTTCTAGTTTCTTCTCTCTCTCTCTCTCTGTGGGCTGCTGAATTATTTATCAAGTGGGTTTGGTTAGATGTTGAATAATTTCACAGAACAATTGATTTGACCATGAACTTGTCAATATGCCATTATAATTAAAATAAAAGGCATTTTTTCTTTTCTAGATTTGTCAATTTAATTTGCCGGCTGTTTGACTTTGATTTATATAGATAGATATGTAAGATGTTGAATCCACTTTGTTATTCCTCTAATCTTTTAACTCTTTCTTGTTTCCATCTTCTTTTGTGTCTGGACCAGAAACCAGAAGACAAAACCCACACGGTGATTTGATTTTGGGGTTTTAAAGGATTAATGGAGAAAGATGGAGGAGAAAGCTGGAAAGATATGGTGAGAAAGATGCTTCCACCTGGAGCTCCTTTCCCTGAAAACTCATCTGAATTCGATTTCTCCATAGCCATGGAGTACACTGGTCCTACTCCTCTACATTCAATCCCTAAAGTTTCACCTCTTGATGTTAATCCTCCTCCTCGAGTGAACAGTCCCATCCCCTTGCCTGTCTCTCGTATAGCCGGAGGAGTCACCACTAGCTCTACAGGTCATAATAGCCCCAGAGGAGGTTCACCTGCTAGCTCTGAGTCTGTGGTCTCTGTGCTGCACAACAACCCTGAATCATCCTCTGGCTCTGCTTCTGTTTCACCAGTCAACGGGAATCATCAGGTTCGGAGACCCGTTGTGAAGTTCAAACCTGTTGAGAGTAAAGAGGAGAACAGTGTGGGGACGGGTACGGAGAGGGAGAGGGAAGTTCAAGAGTGTACGAAGAGACGGAAGAAGAAGAAGAGAGTGTGTTATAGATGTGGAAAAGCTAAATGGGAAAAGAAAGAGACTTGCATAGTGTGCGATGAGAAGTACTGTGGGAACTGTGTGCTTAGAGCGATGGGTTCGATGCCTGAAGGAAGGAAGTGTGTGAGCTGCATAGGCCAAGCTATCGACGAATCGAGACGGTCCAAGTTAGGGAAACACTCGAGGGTGTTGTCGAGGTTGCTTAGTCCTTTGGAAGTTAAACAGATCATGAAGGCGGAGAAGGAGTGTGCAGCTAACCAGCTGAGACCTGAGCAGCTGGTCGTGAATGGTTGTGCGTTAAAGCCTGAAGAGATGGCTGAGTTGCTTAACTCTCCTTTACCGCCTGAGAAGTTGAAACCGGGTAGCTATTGGTACGACAAAGAGTCTGGTCTGTGGGGTAAGGAAGGAGAGAAACCAGATAGAGTTATAAGCTCTAATTTGAACTTCACCGGGAAGCTATGTCCGCATGCTAGCAATGGGAACACGGAAGTTTATATGAATGGTCGAGAGATCACAAAGCTTGAGTTAAGGATCTTGAAGGTAACTTTTTAAACATTGTCTTGTTTTTTTTAAGTGTCACTTGTTCGGAAACTAAAACCATTGTTGTGTATATATGTCAGATAGCAAATGTACAATGTCCACGTGATACTCACTTTTGGGTGTATGATGATGGGCGTTATGAGGAAGAAGGGCAGAATAACATCCGTGGAAACATTTGGGAGAAGGTAATGTAACAGCTCTTTATCAGAGATTCTTGTTTTTGTATGAAGCATGATGAGTTTGTTCGGTCTTGGGTTTAAACAGGCATCTACAAGGTTCATGTGTGCGCTGGTTTCGTTACCTTTTCCTCACGGACAACCACGAGGGATGGTACAACCACCGAGCACTCACACAACCGTTCCGAATTATATAGAGCATAAGAAGATTCAGAAGCTTCTACTTCTTGGTATTGAAGGGTCTGGAACCAGCACTATCTTCAAACAGGCCAAGTTTTTGTATGGAAACAAGTTCTCGGTGGAGGAGCTTCAAGAGATAAAGCTGATGGTACAAAGCAATATGTATAGATATCTGAGTATCTTGCTTGATGGAAGAGAACGTTTTGAAGAGGAAGCTTTATCTCATATGAGAGGTTTAAACGCCGTTGAAGGAGGAGACTCAGGAGGTACTATTCTTTTTGCAGTATAATCGTTCTCGTTGATCAGTTTCTTGATTTTCTTGAAATGTTCTTGCAGGTGAGGAAGCAAACGAGGATGGAACTATCAATAATACTCCGCAGTGTGTGTATACATTGAACCCGAGGTTGAAGCATTTCTCGGATTGGCTTCTAGACATCATAGCAACTGGTGATCTCGACGCGTTTTTCCCAGCTGCAACACGTGAGTACGCTCCCTTGGTTGAAGAAGTCTGGAAAGATCCAGCGATACAAGCTACGTATAAACGAAAAGACGAGCTTCATTTCCTTCCTGATGTTTCAGAGTACTTCTTGAGCCGGGTACAGACAGAACAGACAGTACTTCCTGATGTTTATTAGTTTCATAAATGTTTTAACTTAGGTTTCGTTTTGCAGGCTATGGAAGTGTCGAGCAACGAGTATGAGCCTTCAGAGCGAGATATTGTATACGCAGAAGGCGTCACACAAGGAAACGGATTAGCTTTCATGGAGTTTTCTCTTACAGAACAGAGTCAACAGTCTGAATCTTACCCGGACAACCCTGACGTCTTGTCCCCTCCTCAGCCAAAGTACCAGCTCATCCGAGTAAACGCAAAGGGGATGAACGATAGCTGCAAATGGGTAGAGATGTTTGAAGACGTACGAGCAGTCATCTTCTGCATCAGCTTAAGCGACTACGACCAGATCAGCATCACACCAGAAGGCAGCGGAACAGTCACTTTCCAGAACAAGATGATCCAGAGCAAAGAGCTTTTCGAGTCAATGGTTAAGCATCCTAGTTTCAAAGACACGCCTTTCATATTGATACTAAACAAGTATGATCTCTTCGAGGAGAAACTAAACCGTTCGCCCTTAACATCCTGCGACTGGTTCAGCGAGTTCTGTCCGGTTAGGACGAACAACAACGTGCAGTCACTTGGTTACCAAGCTTACTTCTACGTTGCAATGAAGTTCAAGCTGCTTTACGCTTCTCTCACGGGTCAGAAGCTGTTTGTGTGGCAAGGGAAGGCTAGGGATAGAACCAATGTGGATGAAGGGTTTAAGTATGTGAGAGAGGTTTTGAAATGGGAGGAAGAGAAGGAAGAGAGTTACTTAAATGGTGGTGAAGATTCGTATTATAGTACTGATATGAGTTCTTCGCCGTATAGACCTGAGGAGTGAAGCGATGGGGTCTCTTTGGACTTTGGAGAGAAACTCTTGATTCACCATTTGTTGTAATTTTATGTTAGAATTGGTTTTTCGGTGTAGAATTTCTTTTAATTTGAGTGGAATAAAGGTCTTGATGATATCAAATGTGTAAGTGTTAAACCATAATTCATATTTTAGATGAAATTTGTTGAGTGTTTTATGGGATATGCATCATTTGTACCTATCAAAACTCTGATTCGTTTTGAAGGGAGAAAAGAAACAAAGAGGACCTTATCTTAACATCATTGAGTAATTTATTTAAATATAACTTTTAACTATATACAAAAGAATTGTTATTACTATCATCTTTGTTTTGTGTTTTTACAGAAATAATTAAAACAATTTTTTTTTGATGAAATTTCAATTTTTTGATCAAACAAAATAATGTTATTGCAAGTGAACTCTTGTTATAGATTAGAACTAAAATATTATGCTATAAAAATTCCTTCTAAAGTGTGACTTGGAACCATCTCCTTAACTCTTCCAGCAATTAAAACAAATTTTAAATATTTATAAAAAAATAAATATAATGATTTTAGTTTATTACAATATTTTAAAAATTTGTCAAGATACCTAAAATAAATTATTTATGTTATTATAATCATAAAATCATATAATAATTTTCAACTTTAATACTTTATTTTGTAGGAGAATGTGGTAATAAACCTTTTAAAAAAGAATATATTCTTTAAACATTGTCACATCTTTTATAGGATCTGAGTTTGAGACAATCTACAAACAAAAATTGAGTTAGTTAACAAGTAAATACATAACAAAAAAATTAACATAGTTACAATTTTACCTTGACAATCATGTGGTCAAGAACAGAACACAAATTCAAATCACAATCATTGTTCGAGAAAATAACCTTTGATTTTAGCTCCTTTATAATGTTCTCCACTAGTGTGTACAATCATTGCACAATTCTACCGAGTAACTTCATAGCTAAAAATGTTTGGATTTGTTTAAATTCAGGCATTATAAAACAAATGAAATGAAAAACACACACAAATTCAATATGCACTGTTTTGTGATCCTCTTAGTGAAAAACTAGTATGGTCAAAGAACTTGATAAAGTTTTCATTATGTTTGCATATTATGTTGCAATGAAGTTCAAGCTGTTTTACGCGTCGCTCAGGGGTCAGAAGCTGTTTGTGTGGCAAGCAACTCTCAGTCATCTAGATGCTGAAAACAAAGGACATGAAACAAGTCAGTACGCAATAAACCATATCAAGATGCATGTACATATGAGAAACAACTCTTAACTGGTTATAGTATTCACTTCCTTTCTTAGTGCGTCAACCCAAATTGCATTACGCTAGTTTCATTTTTTTCCTGTTATAACAGAATTGAAAAATACAAAAGTAACCCTCAACATCGAAACCCTCCATATCGAAATAACAAGTACAGAAAGAAAAAAAATTACCTTGAAAATTTTGTAAAGGTCATCCGACTCTTTAAAGTACTCGACTTCTGAGCCCGCCAGTGAAAAAATCTTCCACTAGAAGACACATAAACATAAATATTTTCATAATTGAGTATATATTATTAAAGCAAAAAGAAATATGGAAATGTGTGTACAAACCTTGGTAAACTCTTCATTTGAGACTTGAAGAGTCTGTTGGATACGTGTCTTGATTTCCTCTAGAGTAACACTCTTGTGCAAGACAAGGAGAAATGGAACACCGAAAGGTTTCAAACCCTGCACAAGAAGAAGTCAATTCAATAAATTGTATAGATAATTGCTACATCGTCACCAAACATATATACTTTACTTACCAATACGTCAACGGTAAGTGATTCTGATTTAATGTGAATCACATGAGCCAAAATATCAGTTTCCTCTGCAATAACCTCTTCAGCATGTAAATTAACAATTTCCACATCTTGATAGCTTCAGGCTTCAAATGGTAAAAGCGGTTCAAGCAGATCAAGTAGGAAAAATGCAGATCAAGCAGGAGAAGTGCAGATCAAGTGGATCAAGTAAGAGAAATGCAGATCAGAAAACAGCTATTATAGTTTTAAATGATAAAAATTCAAATAAAATAGATTAAATGTTTAAAAGATTATAATAAAATATATCAAAATATATAATATATAAATAGTCGGAAAATATATAATATATAAATATAGTACATAAATAACAAAAATTATTGCACTAAATCCATGATATCACAATTTTAAAATAAAAATTTAATGAAATATATCTCTTCCATTATTGTTCATATTTCAATTATATTACTATATACTTGCATAATACATACCATAATTAAATATATAAATGAAATATATACATATTTAAATTATATTACTATATATTTGCGTAATATAAAATACGCATCTCTTATATTAGTATACATATTTAAGCTATATTACTATAGATATATATAATATATTATAATTGAAATATGCATTATATTAATATAATTATTTAAAAATAAAAATTATATGACAAAAATAATAAGTAAAAAATAATAATTTTGTAGTATTAAAGTTGTAAAGAAAATAAAATAAAAATATTATATTCATAAAACTAGACAAATATATTTTAAAGTTATGTATTGTAACAAAGTTATTTATTAACCAAACAAAAAAAGCAGATCAACACCACCAAATGTTGGCGGGTGAGATCTGCATGCAGATCTCCTACTTTTTCCACAAAAAGACAGAAAACATTGATCTGCATGCAGATCTCCTACTTGAACTGCTTTTACAAACATAAAAATGTGAATGGTGAATGCAGTACGGGAGAACTGCATGTGCAGGAGAACCGCACTTGTCCCGCTACTCCATTCGCACACTCAGAGTTTGGGATAATCTCCACACAAAAAAGAAAAAAAAATTGAGTTAGTTACAATTGAGTTAGTAAACACGTGTAACTTACAAACTGAGGTAGTGGAAATTGTACCTCGACAATTGTGTGGTCAAGGACCGAACAAAGCTTCAACTCAAAAGCATTGTGTGAGAGAATCACACTTGTTTTTAACTCCTTCATGATCTTCTCCACCTTTGTTTCTTCATGTACAGATAGTTTAAACTGCACCTGTTGAATCATCTTGCTTGGGGGGTGGAAAGTAACTTCAAGAGACAAGAAGTTCTCGGCTGCTTCTTTCACTTCTTCATTATTCACCTGTTCAGCCACCTGTTTAGCCTCGGCTTCTTTCACTTCTTCATTCTTTCACTTCTTCATTGTTCACCTATTCGGCCACATGTTCAGTAACTTCAAGAGACAAAAAAATTATGTACCCAAAAACATAGTTCAAAGATATGTTTTTGTGAATAAAATAATAACTTAAATAAAAATAATTAAAATATGCTACATTTATTGCATTTAATTTTTTACTCCATATAATTATTTTACTTGATAAAAATAATTTTTTTATTTCATTTAATTTATCCAAACACATAGAAAGAGTTTTTGTATTAATTTATAAAATCAGTTAGGCATGAACATTATCTTTCCATTTAGGTACATGTTGTTCTTAAACGGGTTCAGATATTTGTAACAAAATAGCCGTATAACCTGATTCGGTCCAGGTTTTTGAATATCGTTAGTTATATTATGATACATCTAAAATATATAACACTAATTATGAAAAATAAATATCTATGTATAAAAATATATTTCAGAGGCCAATTTAACAAAATATGAGTTGGTTCAGTTGAAATAAATATATTTAAAATAATTTATATGAACTAGAAAAAAATCAATATAAAAGTATTGTACATTTGGATTCAAAATCATTTCTTTTAACAACAAACTACACAAATATATTGATTTGTATACAGATTTAAATTACAAAGTAAATATTTAATTAATATATAAATATGTCACATTGTTTAAACAAAATATCAATGTAAAAGTATTGTACAGTTGCGTTCTAAAATTATTTATTTTAACAACAAGCCAAATAAATATGTTGATTGGAGAGAAAATAAATCAAAGCCTATGTGTCGAATTCAAACTATACTAAAAGAGACATAAAAAGCCCTCTGAGCTATGCCACGTCAGATAAAAAAATCAACCAATTACAGAGCAGTTTAGTGCCACGTCACACCAGCTTTGTCGAAACCTAATATGTCGTCGCATCGTCTTCCCGTTCTTCCTCCTAACTAGAGAAACAAATGCGTTTCTAACTTCTCCGATTCTCAATATTTCTTCGGTCTTTCTCTCCTCTGGCTCATAAACATCCTCCTTTACTGCAACAAGAGCCAGTTTTGCTTAACCCCCCCCCCCCCCCCCCCCTCTCAAAATTCACCAAAACGAAGCAAGCACATCAAGCAATGGAAACCAAAGCGGAATCCACCAGAAAGGCTCCAATGGTTTAGTTTTTCAACGATGTCTCCACTGGCTTGGCAGTTCAACTTTCACATGCTTTTACTTTCTCTTGCTTCTCTCTTTTACAGAAGTTTTACAGCAGTTGGAGAGATTCGAGGCGGCGTTTGTAAGGAAAAATTACAATAGCTGTAGTGATCTATTGTCAGCTTAAGGCATTTACTCTTTGAACCCTACTTTGATTCCATATTTTGTTTTGATGAGGGATATTTTTTTTGCTGTTTAGTGTCGTGAGGGTTTAAATTTTACAACCAAGATAATTTAGCTTATCGATCTGTTGTGGATCTTTACTTTTGGATTGTTATTGTGGGTAGAACCTGTCAGAAGTGGTTTAGATTGAAATTTTCTGATGTGTGCTTCTCACTTTGCTCTTTCAATTATTTTTTACCAAATTCAGAAGTCTTCCTCCATTGTTTGAGAAAACACTATGAAGCTGACTCTTCCAAGTAAGTTTCTCTTATCATATACTGGAAATAAATTTGCTTCTGTATATTTCTCTGACATTTGCTTCTGTATATTACTCTGCATCATTAAGTATATGTGGCTAACTGAAATGGAGATAATCGTTGTGTGCTTAGAGGCCAGAAACATTTACCAAACAGTTGGAGATTGCATACAATGTCTTTCTCTAGAGTATAGACTTAACTAAAAAAACTTCTACATGCTGCTTTTTACCGCTTTGAGTTTTAAAATTTAAGATTCATAAGCTATGTTTGTTTTTATGTTTCCTTTTGTTGCTGATAATTCATGTACTGATCCTGATAACACAACAGACCATTTGTTTGGATGTTTTTCACCCAGGTCGGGAGCAAGAGGTTTCAACCCTCTAGGTCTTTTGCTGGTTCGAGGTATAGGTGTGTTATGTGTAAAAAAATGTAATATTCCTTTCAGCTGAATGATTGCCTAGACAATGTTGTCTTAAATTGTTTATGTAGGATTTCATACTATCTTTATTGTGAAGTGATACTTGAGAAGCTTGGTTTAATGTTAATCCCTCCTTGCTTCCCACTACTACGATTTTAAATGTTCCATGCTTCGATTATTTTTCATAGGCAAACAGTTTTTAGGGTTTAACACATGTTCTCGAAATTGTTAGTCCTAATGCTAAAATTATGATCGCAAGATGATAGTTTTCACTTTTTTAGTTGTGAAAAAAGTATTAATTAACTACACAGCCTTTTACAAATAGATTTAGACAAATGTTTGAAAACTAAACATAATAATTTATCTAACAGATAATTTTTTTTATTTGTAGATTTTTTGATAATTTTTTTGTTAAAATAAAGTTTAAATCGCAAGAAAAATTATGTAGAAGAACACTAATTTAATATCTGTATTAAATGCAGATAATATATTCAAATTAAATATTTAAAAATAAGACTTCCATATAAATTTAGACAAAATTTTTGGAAATCATGTTAAATTTTAAACTAAGAAAATATGATGTATTTAACTAAAAATATAAAATCAGTATCAATGTAAATATACCAAATCAATGTAAAAATATACATAAGAAAAAAGATGAATATTTAAAAAAATGTAAAAAAGTTATATCACAATTATAAACTACCAAGTTACAAACCTCAATTTCCAAACTGAAAATAACTTTAATAAAATACTGAATAAAGAAGACAACAGTAACTAAAAACTGAATAAATCAAATATATAAAAATGATACAAAGATAAACTTCTAATATCAAGAGGTAAAAATGAAATAAGACAGAGGTTTACACCTAAATAGATATACAGTAGAAGATATGTCTTTTTTGATAAATACAGTAGAAAATACGTTATGAAAATGAAAATTTAATAAATAAATTTTATTGTAAGAACATATTAGTGGGACTAATTATATAGGATGAAAGCAGTACTTTTATAAATTTATTGAACATTAACACGTGGAAAAGAAAATCATTTTGTCGGAAACGACCATTGATTATAAAATATATAAAGACTCAGAATATGAATTAATTAATTATATACTATATATATTAAAATTAATTAAAAACAATACAGAAAGTTAATACTCTCCATAATACCACAAGTAATATTTTACTCTAACAATTCCATGAACACTACTCAAAGTTAAATCAATAAAAATTAAAATACAAAAGAATGTTCATCATACCACATAAAAGATCAAAGAAAATTAACGACTGTATATTAAAAATTCACATTAAACTAATTCCTCACATTTACTGTATTAGTCATACTACTTATTTTTCAGTTTCATAATTTAGAAACCTATTGTGTAAATATCAAAAAAACATATGTGGTATATTATAAGATAATTATCCAGTTAGACTCCAAATTTACTACAAAATAAAGTAAAAATTATGAAATTATTTAACCAATATAAACTCAAACAAAACAACTCACCTAATAGTAAAGAGATCAATAGAAAATACTATATACATAATTTTGAATTTAAAAATACTGCTTATTTTCCTCTTTTATGCGTCTACTATGGAATTTTTTTTGTTTTTTTTTTATTGTTATTGGCGGTTTATCTTGTGATTATTATTACTTTATCATCAACATAAACAAATTCAATTAAGACAAACCAAATTCTTTGATTATTTTAATTTGTTAGTTTAAAGCTTAGGAGTTAATGAAATCTAAAATTAATGTTTTTTTAAAATTAATTGACAATAATAAAAAAAGGAAAATTAGAGGAATCAATAGATGTGAGAAAACAGAGAACAAGGTAAAGATCTGATGAAATAGCAAGGTTTCATGTTTTTTTTAATAAGATATATACAAGTAAGATATTGTGCATATATTTATCAACAAAACAAAAACACAGAAAAGTATAAAAAATATTAGATAAAAACTATGTGAAAAGAAGAATTCTAATAACTAAATACAAAAGTTAATAAAAATTCGCATAAAATAAAAAAATAAAGTAAAAAAAAATAAAAAATACAATCCGGCGCGTAGCGCCGGAAAGCCTCTAGTTTATTATAAAGGAAGTTTTACTAAGATAAATTCATTCAATAATTACAACACAGTAATATATTTCATAAAAGTGAAAAATAATATCCGCGATTTCGAAGCGCAGATCAAAATCTAGTTATCAATTTATAGACGTGAATGGAACTTTAAATGTGTTGGTGCATAAGATTGAATCAAATAAAGACAATTACAAATGACCAACAAGTTCTGTCTAGAGAATAAAATTATATATGTTCTTTGAAGATGTAGATAATCAGTAAATTGTTATGCTCTTTTTGGACAAAGAATAATTGGTTGATATTTGTATTTAAAGAAAAAAATAAAGAGAAGTGTAGTGAGCCCTATCAACACAGTCATGTGAGTCATGAGAGTAACTTCAATTCAAAGCAAAGATCTTTTTAATATCCTTCTTACCCTCATCTCTTCTTTCTTTTGGTGCATTCTATTTATTGTCATCATTTCAATTCCTCAAACCCATATTACCAATTAATTTAAGGGAAAAAAACAAAGAGTACAGAAATGGGTTACTTGAAGTTCTCAAGTCTTCTCCTTGTTGTTCTCTTGATACATAAAATTCTTCTGGTTTCTGCAGATGCTACAAGAACTCAAGTCAATCATGCCACGGACCGTGCATCCACAGGAGAAAACCACGCCGTTGCATGGCATCCAAGAACGAGGATTAACCATGGGAGCTATCGTGGGCCGAGGAAACATCTAGTGAATCCAACAGTGGAACCAGATGTTTACACAGATCCTGAGTCTTCAGCTTGAACGAAAGAATTTATCAAACAAGATCAGTTTCTAGCAGCAAGCAATAAAGATGTTATGTATTTTCTTCATGTTGAAGTTTAGAAAAAACAAAGTGGATAAACAAAGTTTGTTTGAGTTTGAAAGTACTTTTCTCTTTTATCATTAAAAGGATGACATAGTTAAGTTTACTTTAGTAGAACTCAATGAATATTACCCTGCAAAACTTAAAGCCTGAATGGCAAATCAGTTCCAAAAAAAAACACATGAATCAAGACCAGTCAAGGTGTTTTAAAGTTTTCGACTCTTACTGGTTTTCTAAAACTATGAAAAACAATGCATTAAGATTAGTTCTAGGTGTTGTAAAACAAAGAACAAGTCTACAAGAGTGAAAGAAAAGACCTTTCAGTGTAGAATATTAGTACAGTGATATATAAAGAGCATGAGCTCTCAGTGAACCTTAGTTGAGTATATATAATATATATAACATTACACTATGATTTGGATTTGTTCTTGCATAGACAGAAGTAAAAGTGTAAAGAACAACAAAAACACATAGATTCACAAGGGGGTTGAAGGAACAAGGTTGTATCCGTGTGATGATATTCTTATAAACTACTGAACTTTGTTTCATCCATTCTTGGATGCTACCGTCTGCATAGCATTACATTCTTCAAGTAGATTTAGCAAGTTGTGTTCTGGGGCACTGAGTGATGGCAATATAGAACGGTTTGGCTGGCTAGGGCGAGGCGGTTTTGGTGCAGATCCATCAGATTCAGCAATCTGCAAATCACCTTTTATCCTCATAGATGCCGATACCCTCTCCTTCCAGATTCTTCCATCCTGTTTCAATGAAAGTGACAAATTAAAAAAAAAAAACTTAAAAGAGCTTTCTATGAACAGCTACACTTTTAGATCTTACATTTAGAATGGATGGTTCAGGTAGTGGACACTGAATTGGTTGATCATTGTCCAAAGGCTCGACCGGATGTTCCACTGGTTTAAACTCTGTTGCTACCTCAATTCCATGAGTAGCAGTTGTGGTAGTAACATCAGGATTTGGAGCTAATACTTCCTTATCATCCTGATTCAAAAGACATGTTTCAAGAACTCAAATAGTTGCAAAACCAAGTTCATAGAGTTGTAAAAGCCTAAAGCTTTTTAAATCTGAAACTGAAACGAAACGATCTATAAATCATATATCATGAAACGGTACTGTAGAATCTAATCTGGAGATATCAAATCCAAGCTAAAAGGCGAGATTTTTTCCACCGTTCTGAACCAGACAAAGATCTAAAACATGTTCCCGTAGGTTGTACTTCAAGAACAGAAGGTCAATATAAAATGGATTCAAACCAAGATAAAGAGAGCTTACGATTGCACTTTGAGTCCGTCGATGGCTGCTTCTACCAACAGTAAATCTTGAAAAAATACCAACCATGGTTTTATTGAATCTGAAGTCTTCTCGTGATCTTCAAACACAAACTCTCCCTTTGATATTGACTTCAAAGAAATAAACAATTAGCAAGAAGTATGTTGTCCCAAAGCAGAGGAAGACGAAGAAAGAAAGAGGATTTGAGATTATCTTCAACCAGTTGAAGAGAAGAAGGAAGGGTGTCGCTTTATATCTCCACAAGAAACGTAGTGAATGTTGTGATAAATGCTTTTGTTTTTTCTTTTTTTTTTTGTATTTTTTTCTAAGCCTTGTGATTGGCTTAAGCATATTCTTCTTACATCTTATGGTCTGTTTCGCTTACTTTTCTTCTTTCTTATTTGATTTCTTATTTCGTCCCTCGGCTTTTCTTGGATTTGGTATATCTAATTATTTTTTTAGTGATGGATGATGATGTATTTTGTTGCGTCTAATTGATGTATAAAAGCAAAGGCTAGTTGGGTTATTTAAGAAATCTTTTATTTGGAACAATTGTTATTTAAGAAATCTAGACTATCTAGTTGAGTAAAGATATTATTCATGTCACTTTCCAATTTAATCCCGACTGAAATAACAAAAAAAATATTTGCTAGTATAAAGTAATTTGTGTGCCGCCAAAAAAAAGTAATTTGTGTATGGAATCTAATGGATGTCACAAGACACCTACTACCTAACTGTATTTCACATAATTTTAAAAATGGATCCCAATTTTACTAGTCAATCTACTCTACAGACTATTTTTTGGTAAAAATCTCTACAGACTATTTGTCTGTGTGATTTGTAAAAAGTGAATATTAATCAAGAATCTACACATCTCATCTCTGCTTAATTCATATCCATAATCATTTTATTATTGAAACAATCTATAAATGAGAGAAATCTTGCTTAAAATTTTTGAGTTCTAGCCTATAATAGTCACAAGTTTTCGTAGATAGAAAACTATGATTGACACAAAATTTTGAATTAGAGTGGCTCTCTCAAGAAAAATGTGATTTTTTTCTTTTCTGATTCTACTATACTTTTTTAATCATCCTTTGATTTATGGACGCCGACAACGGGATGGAATATGAAATATGTAGTGGTGAAGTTGCTCTCATGCAAAAGCTATAGTGGTGAAGTTGCTCATGCCAACTCTCCTTCATTTGCATTGCAAGGTATAGTACCAGATATTACATTAATCGCACGGGTTTTCTGTCTCAAAATAAAAGCCATAAAGATCAAGACTATTTACTCAATACTACTACTCATTAGGAGCAAGTGCATGACCATATACCTTTCGTATGTGATTGTAACTTTATGGTCTGGATGAGGATGAGGTTTTCAAGGCTATCTCATCCCCCTTTCTTGTTCTTGGTGTGATTTCCCACGCTGCTGCATAAATGTTTATATGGTCCTCCTCTTTTGGACTAAAATAGTATCACCTTTTCTTTAATCTTTTTCAATCTGTTAATGTCTCAAACTTTTGCTTAGAAAAAAATCTCTCTATCTCCTTAAATACTCTCTACTGGTACTGATTTAGCTGCATCTTTTGTGTTTCAATAAAAAACAGTTGGAGAAAGAAGCAGAGGCGGATCTATTTGGCCCAATAGGGTGTCAAGTAACACCCCTTAAATTCCAATAAATACTAGTTTGTTTCCTAAATCATTGAAAAATCAGAAGCTCTGCCGGGAAAAGTCCTTTCTTGACACCCCTAAACCTCAGTTCAAAGCTCATTGATGACATCTTTAATTATTTTTGACACCTCTTAAATCCATTCTTGGATCCGCCACTAGAAAGAAGGCTCAGAACATAAAGCCAACAATAGAAAAACCAAAGTGAATGGGTCCACAACAACAGAAGCGGAAGCAGCATTAGCGGTTGCTAAAATACCTGACTCTGGTGGTCAACAAGGCTCAGTTATACATCTTCTCACCAACCATTTTCTTGTCAAGTTTGATCCTTCACAGAAGATATAGCATTACAACACTGAGATCTCTTCAAACCCTTCAAAGGAAATTGTTCGGATGATAAAAAAAAAACTCGTGGAGACTGAGCAGAGTAGCTTCTCTAGTGCTGTCCCTGCTTTTGATGGTAGGAAAAACATTTACAGCCTTGTGGAGTTTCAAGAAGATAGGCTTGAGTTTTTTTCTAAACCTCCCTATCCCATCTTACAATACTTTGATCAACTGTGGTGACTTGCGTGAGAAACTACTGCGGAAGAAGATTAATAAAATGCAGGGTTAACATGAGGCTTGTGTCCAAGTTTGATGGGAAGGAACAGAAGAAGCAAGGTGAAAACTAGATAAAAGGAAGGACGTCGTTAACATAGTGAGAAACTAGAACAGTAGGTACAGTTAAAAACTATAATCATAAATCGTTTGAGCATATCTAATGACACTAGGGTCGGCCCGCCCGTAAATTAAAATAAAAACTATTTAATACTAATTTATGAAGCATTTAAAATCATTATAAAAGATGATAATATATACAAACAAATAATGAAACTAATTCTGCGATCATATTGTTATTTTCAATAAATATTTTTTTGTTTGAATTAAAATGCAAAATTAGCAAAAATAATTCAGAAAATGTAATAATATATAAAGTATTATTATTTATATTTCAGTTTTACATAATAAAAACATAAAGTTTAAATAAATAATACTAAATTTATTTCAAGAAGATCTAAGTTTTTAAAACACTTTTACACAAGTTATTTCCTTCATGATAACAAATTAGTTTACCTCCAAGCTAATAATTTAAAATATAATAGTTAAAATAATTAAATCTCAATTATAAAACACTATATAGTTTAATAATATCATAAATAAATAAAATTAACAGGAAAAGATGTTTTCGAATACATTTGTGTCGGATCATAATTATATTTGGAATGAAATATTAGTGAAACTTTAGTGTTTTACTGTTAAATCTCAATTTTAAAACATTATATATAGTTTAATAATATCATAAATAAAAAAGTTTAACAGGAAAAGATGTTTTCGAATATATTTGTGTCGGATCATAATTATATCTGGAATGAAATATTAATGAAACTTTAGTGTTGTACTGGTTATGTTTTGTAACTTATTCTAGCTTTTGTTGAACTATGTTTAGTAACAAAATTATGTGTTAGGAATTTTTTTTCATGCTATTTTAAAATATTATTTTATAAATTAATGAAAGAGTATTCTTTCTCATTGCATGTGTTTTACGTTGGATTTGTAAAAGAAATGTATAATAATGTTTGTGGTTGTTTAAGAATGATTAGGTGTTGAGAGATTATATGATAAGATTTAGTATTCATGATCTTGATGGTTGTTTTTTTAGTAAGAAATTGCTACGTAGAAAATATAAATTTAAGTTGTAACGTCAAACAATTAGATGCTTTTAATTTAACCAACGTTTCACAGAATATGTCAATTTACTTGTGTTATAAGGTAATGTTTATATGATGATGGTTAGACACCAACGGTGTATGGTTTTTCTTTGTTGTTATATTGTGTAGAGTACTTCTTACCGTAAGATTTTTCATTTATAACTATTATTGACAAACTTCAATTTTCAAGACTAAAAAAAGAAAGACCAAAAAAAACGGAAAGAGCAGAAGATGAAGTAGTCTATTTCATAACGCATAATAAATAGTCATGATTATAAGAGAAAAAAAAAGAAATGAAAAATATTTTCTTTCACATAATTCCAACAGGCACACGCTATTTTCGGTTAGTTTTAAATCCAGAGCATAAGAACAACATTATTGGTGGTTATTGCTTTAAAGTTCTATATATATATATATATATATATATATATATATGTGTGTATGTATATGTTACATATGCATATACAATTATGGATTTTTAATTTTACGGGAAATCCAACCGAAATTATCTTAATTTTTTTGTTTGAATTTTAACTTTAATTATATATTTATTTTAAAATATAAATATTATAATCTATTATAAATATTTAAGTAGTTAAATAAGTATAAAATAATTTAAAATAATTTATTTGGTTTAAGGGAATTTACAATATATTGTTGGTCCAACACTATGATCCAAAAACATTACTGAGTGTAATTAAAAGCAATGACCATGGCTTAAGTTTTTTTTTTGGGTTTATAGTATATATGATAGTATACATTACCAGCCACAAAAAGTTTTACTAATTTACTCGCAAGATTTTGTCTTCAGAATTCACAATTGCAATAATGTTTTGTACTTAAACCATGTACGAAGCGAAATTAGCATTATATTACCCTAATAATAACGATAAAAGTTTTGTTTTTTTTTGGTCAAAAATAAAATATTTCTTTATAATAGAAAAAATAGATAGGTTGTTTGATTCAAACGTAGACGACTACGTACAACGGAAAAGCATAAGCATTATTTGAATACATAGTACTTCAAACGTTTATCCTTTCATTTTCAACCCAATCCATTTGCGGCTTCTTGACGACTTGCGAAGTTGGGTCGTCCATCTTGCTCGGCACACTACTAATTGGTTCTCTAGCAGCAATCAAAGATGCTCCACCACTTCTCCCTCCAGATTCGACCTTAGCAGGAATTGGTTTGTCACCTCCCATGTCGCCACCATCGTTATCACCTCCCCCTGATAGAGACGGATGGTATGAACAAACAAAACGTAGTCAAGTAATGCAACAACATAATAACATTAGACTTACATTTTCAACGAAATCGGGGAGTGGCAGACGTCCACGTTCATTAAGAATGCGTGATAGTGAAGCTTTGACGGCTTGCTGTGAAATTATATGTAGTCAACTTGACATGGAAAGTGATGTCTTCCTTTACATGCCTGTAAAAAAACGGAGGCATCCGAAAGTCTCTTACCCTGAATCCCCATGTGGTCTCTATGTCGAGGATATCCATCTGAGTATCCTCAGGGCCAAGTTCCCGTCGCATCCGTTTTCAGGAACGGCAATAATGGAAGTAAGAAGCAAATTCATATGGATATCCTCGACATAAAGACTAAAATAAGAAAAGAATATTAAATCAGTATTAGACCACATTTATCACCAACACAGGCTTGGGTGATAATTTATACCTCAATAGATGTCCGTACTTTCTTTTCACTAAGTATTCTCATACTTCTGCTTCTTATTACCAGCTTTCAGTCTTTGCCAAGGAAGACTGCATTCAATTGGGAAGGTAAGCAAAAGACCGAACTATTAATAACCAATAGCAACATCTCAACATGGAAGGTAAGAGAGGTACACACCTTCCTTTTAAGAAGTACATGAGAACAAATCCAAGTGACTCCAAATCATCTCTACGGCTTTGTTCTGTGATAAAAGGAACCGTTGCAATTCAGAATAAAGTTTATAGAATAATTAGAATGTTAGAAACTAAATGAACTGGCGTATCTAGCGGTTCCAGTCAAGTTTATGTTTTCCCTGAGATACAGAAAATATTAGGATTATAGTTGCTAAGCTAATGCATCATATACTGCAATCATCGAAATTGTTTATAGTCCTAGCAATTCATCAAAACTATTTTCTCATATACTAATCCAGCTTCACACAAACTGGGATAATCAGAGAAAGAGGCTATACAGCTACTAAAATGGGAGCAAGACCTTCTTATTCCAACTGAGAGAACACGTACCAAAACTCTTTTTTTTGTCTCCAAACATTTATACACACTAAAATAAAAATGAAGCTAGGATTATAAAATAGGAGACTAAAATCCTCGACATAGAGACTAAATAAAAGAAAAGAATATTAAATCAAGTATTAGACCACATGTATCACCAACACATGCTTACCATAAGAAACTATTTTTAAACAATTTAACCGAATTTGAAATCAAGATAAACAAAGACACACCTACGGTTTTGGGTACAACAGTGCCGTATAATCCAATAACGATCCTGCCTGCAAGTATTAGCAACAGAGAAAACAAAACAAAAAAAAGTTAAAAGGGAGCAAATGGTAAAGAAGAGAACCCAAAAAACTAAAGACTGTTTGACTTGAAGAAACAATTTATATATGAGTCCCTTTTACCTAAGCTCTGGCCCTCGACATCAATATCGAAGTATACTCTGTGTGTAACATGGTAATTGGGAAAGTAAGCAAAAGGCCGCACTATTAACAACCAATAGCAACATCTCAACATGGAAGGTAAGAGAGGTACACACCCTTTTAAGAAGTACATGAGAACAAATCCAAATGACTCCAAATCATCTCTACTGCTTTGTTATGTGATAAAAATAATCATTGCAATTCAGAATTAAGCTTACAGAATAATTAGAACTGCATGATAGAGTTTGATGAAGGTATTAACAAACACTGGAGCTCTTATTCAAGCCAGATAAGAGATCCAATTTAATAGAAACGAATCCGTAACCGACCGATTGCTAGGCCAGTAGGATGAAGATGAATAGATCCCTGGAAACTCTAAATCCGATTGATTGCTGGATCATGATGAAGAAGACTCAGTTTCAATGAGAACCCTAAAATCGCCAATAGCAGAGAAGAAAGGGCGATAAAAGAGAAAATAAGAAACGCAGCGTTTCGAATACCTCTATGTTGGTAGGGTTTGATAATAATAACGCGCACACAAAAAACAAAAAAGCCCAACATGGTGAAAATAAATGAAACGCTTTGACACGTGTCGCATTCTCAACTTTCTAATTTATGACGTGGCATCTGACGTGTCAGCAGGAGGGATCCAACCTTTCTTTATAGATATATAGATATGCTCATCAAGACTATACTAAAAGGGACTAATAAAGCATTCTTATGCTGTCCACGTCATTATTAAAATCAGCGAATCAGAAACAATTTTCTTGCCACATCATATCAAGAATTGACCCAGTTCAAGCCCACGTCCTAAATTCTAAATTCTGACTTTAATCGTTCTTTTTGCAAGACACTTCGTCTTCTTCGTTTCCGATCACATTAAATCTCCGTTACAGCGTCCCTTTCTTCAACAATCAATTATGTTCTTCACTCTCCTCTTAATTACTTCGTTTTGTTTCGCTTCCCTTTCTTCCTCCTCCTTTATAAACAGCTTCGTCTAAGCTTACTTCCAAAGAAACCCCAAACTCTCCTAAGCTGAAGTAATGGCGATAAAACCCAATCAACAATGGGCCGGTTCCAAAGCTAAAGCGCATAAATCGTATCCTCCTCCAGGTTTGTAATAACGTTCTCCACTTTCTATTTTGTTTTGAGTTCCTTGCAGTAGAAGAACAAACCTTTTAGTCTTCTGGCTCGACTCTAAATCTCTCTTTGCCTGGTGATCAAATTGATTACGTTACCAATCTCGGTATCTTCCACTGGGATGCCCATCTGAACTTCCACCTCAAACGCCTTTGCGTCCTCCTTTATGGATGCACCATAATTATTTTCCAAGATCATTGTATCGTTACCTGCTATATGTTAAGAGTTTTGAATCAATACTATTGATACTGATACATATATGGCGTTCTTAATCTTAAAATGAACTCTCAAACTAATTGCGCATAACCATAAGAACATCATCTTCTTCTGTTAAACAGAGTCCCATCTTATATATTTTTTAGCTGTTCTATCTGAAACTTTCAGTGTATTCACTTGTGATGTACCAACTTATATTATGTTTTTTTTTTTTGATAATCCTGGGGTTCCCCACTTCGTGGGTCATTCCCCAGGGCCCGGTCAGGCAGCGGTCCGCTTTACCCGGGAGGGTATTACCTGGGCTGAGGACAAGGCCCAACACCCAGTACCGCTGGTGACACGGAAGAGTAGTTCCCCCCGACTGGCGTCGAACCCGGGAGCATGACAATTGGCCCCCAAGGCCCTTACCAATTGGGCTATTTCATCCGGTCAACTTATATTATGTTTTGTTACAGTGAAGTGACTCAGTTAACCAAATCGTTTTTGTTGTTGTGTGTGTCTTGATGATTCAGTCTCGCTGCTCTCTGTTGTTGCTCTCTGTTAGAGGAATGCCACTTAAGTTTAAGAGCTATCGGATCGAACCACTAATATCCAGAACGACGTTCAACTACCTTAACTGTTTTTGTTTGTTTGTCAGATTAATTAAAGAGGAAATTCAGTGGAAGATAAGATCAAGAAGAACAAGACCAAGAACAGATTACTCCATCTATATTTTTTTTTCTGTGAATACAAAGAACTGATCAAAAAGACAAGACATGGTCCTCCTCTACAATCTGTCAAAGCTATGAGGCTCTGAAACTGAAGGAAATGTAAGAATCATTAGACATCATTCCTTAATTAAATAATCTCATCATGAAAGAACTGATACTTGGATAACGCTTTCAATTTTCCTTTCGTATATGTTGTTGGAATTTTTATAATTATTGAATCTTACCTAACGTAATCTCATCACATCTTCTTTTTTCATATATTGCAGACTTGGATCTTTAGATTCGTAGACACAAATGAGTCCTTTCTAATTGGAGAATCATCCGTTGCGTGTTATGATGGCTGGTGGCTACAGCTCAGAGGCTTTCCCTTACATTTTATCACTTCGTTTGGGTCTCAGGAACTCTAGGTTTTGGAACCACGATCGAGCATCCCGCTGATCTAGAATCGGTGGAGTTCTGGAGTGGTTTAGTTAAAGAGAAAAATGATCTAGATTTACAATTCTATATTGGATGTGTAAGGCGATGGAAAAGCCTCGGATCCATTAACTAAATATTTCTTTATCAGTTGACAATCATATGACCAAACCTTTGAGTCCAATCTGATCCTATGATGACCTACGTGTCAAATTTTTTTCAGATGAAGCGGACCGATTGACGGGTTCACACGGGTGCATAGCCTATACAAATTTCAAACGGGTAATTGAGCTGATAATAAAACTATAACAAAACCAATATTAAATCAGATACTGGTTTCCAGTTGGCCAAAAAATGGGTTAACTTGGGTTTGAAGTAAACAATAGATTTTCTGTTTCTACTAAAAGTTTTACTTGCTTTCTTTTCATTACTAGTTTCATAGCCCCCGCGCAGGCGCGGAGCCGGTGATGTTATTGATGTATCGGATGATTTTGTGTATGTGATTTTATCCATTAATTATGCCCTTTAATATTTATCGAATGTTGTTTGATGATTATACCAAGAATAGTAAGGAATGAGACAATGAATTTTGAGTTTGAAACATGAATTTGTTTTTTATTATTAGCTTGTTTTGGCTCATAAATTACTTTCCCGACATTGGAAAACTTATATTTGTACTTTGCCAATGATTAATGCAAAGACAATGAAATTTATGGCTGCAGGTGAGTGTCGAAATATTTGTTACAGTGGTGTATTTCTCAAAGCATATGGTGCATATATGGTTTTCCTCTTCGGTTGTCGGGTTACTTCTAGGTCCGTGATGATTAGTTCACGTCAAGTCTTGCGGTTGCATTTAGATTGTAGTCTCTAATGGCGAGAGTAACTTGAAGATGTTGGGATATAATATTATGGTTTTCCCTCATTAAATTCATCACATATTGGTTAGTCTCCTCAATAAGGAATGTAGAGTCGGGATGATGAATGTCATGATATGATAACATGAAATCTAATGATTCAGCGACTGAGTCATTGTAATTACCTTGATTGTCAAAAATTGATGGTACCTGGAAATCGATGATCGATTTTTGTGTGTTTGGTGTTTGTATATAGATCTGGAGTAATTGTCAAGGATTTGCTCATGTTGATGTTGTTTGGTGTGAGAGTCGATGGGTAAAAAGTGAATTGTTATTCATGTTTGTGTTTGGTTGTGAAAGCTTATCACATTGTAGATATATTTATAGGTTGTTAGAAATTGATGTTATTTTTGCCTATTTATTTTTACGTTTGTTTATATAGTGTATTTATTATGATGTTGAATATTGAAATTAATGTTTTAGTATTTAATTACGGTGATTTATTGAATTCTTCTTGTTATGAAAACTAATTTTCTCTTTGTTTGTTGTGATATTTAAAATGGTCAAATAAGAAGAATTGTAAATAGCTGTCAAAAAAAAAAAGAATTGTAAATTCTTCTCATAACATCAATCTTCCATAAAAAATATTAATATTTTTATTTGCATAAAATGTTGACCTTCACAATTGCTTAATGTATAGCTTTACTTTCAAATTTATCGAAGAAATATCTTGAATACAAAATGATGATTCTATTCATATTGTTATATAAATGTTTATTTTAGTGGTTTATTTGAGCTGTGGAGTTTTTTTTGTTGTCTTTCTAATTATTTGAATTGTTGATCATAAAATTGAAACTGTTTTCCCTAATGTTTTATTGTAAAGTTTAGTAATCGTGGTTTAAAACGTTGGGCTCAAATTACAATGGGCCTTTTCTGAACTATTGTATTGGAAAAAATAAAAGTATGGTCTTTATTGTTTCTTCCGTCTCCGGGAGAGCTTCACATCTGCGATTATTTTCCTGATATGCATAAGTGTGTGAGTTTGGAGGGCGCAAGCACAAGGTTATTAACAGAGTTTCATCTCAATATTTGCTAGAGTTATTGTAGTGTGAGTTTTGCGTTTTCGGTCGATCATTGTTTTTCAAGTTTTTTTTTATTGCTATAGGGTTAGAGTTATGATGATGAACTATATAGGCATTGTTCTCCCTTTATGAAGGACTAAACTGTGTTAGTAATATCATATATATAGTTTGTAGTGTTGCTTGATGTGTTAGTGATAATTATTGTTTGTTTGTCTTTTTTATTTGTTTCTTGTACTGTTGAGAGTACATAAATTATATTAAAGTTGTTGAGAGTACCTTTGTTTCTGGAATTTGTTTCTTCATATTAATTGTGTTCGTTGTATGTATTATGTAATAATTTTTATTCTCTTTATTATGTTTGTTATATTTCTTTGTTTTATTTTTAAACTTGTTGTTTTTACAGAACCTTTAAAACAAATACATGAAGACTTGTAGAAATAACTATAAAATGAGTGATAATTCTGAGTGTTTGGACCTTAATGGATTTTCAACAAATTTATGTATTTCTCATAAGAAGACAATAGCATTGGTATGTTGACATTGAACATGTAAGCTATTTTCACAAGATAAGAGGAGTGAGCAGGTGGAGATGTTGTTGCCGCATTTGTGTCTGTCTGGATTTTCTCTTGTATCTCTTGGTGTGCATGTGTTTGTTTCTCTTTAATTTGATAGGTAATATGTAAACAAAAATCGTTGTTTGTTATATTTATCAGAGTTCATAATTTACTCAGCTTTTTTCGTTTATGTGATTTCACTGATCTTGGTTGTCTTCTTCGTCTTCTTCATAAGCATCTGCGAAAGTATGTTTATAAATTGTTAAATAACTGGTTGTGTAGTTTGTATTTGTTTACCTGACTCGATTATATGTCGTTGAGTTTTAGTTAAGGTGTTTGGTTTGGTATATTTGGTTTGAAGTTTATTTGTAAAATTAGACAAAAGAGGTGATCATTAATGATTCGTCTTATTTTGGACTCTAGTTTTTGGATTCTAGTTTTTGTTGTTTTGATTATTTGGGTTGTTTTGGTTTCTTTTAAGCTGTAAAATAAAGGTTCGTGTGAAATTAGTTTTATAAGTAAGGGAGATAAATAGACGACCACAGATCTTGGGTAGGAAATATTTTTGATCATTGACGTTAGTACAATATAGACAGTAATTGTGTGTTGATTTTTTCTGACTGGTCATAAAGGATACGGATGATGACTCGAGTTGTTTATTTTGTGAGGTCCGAGTCCTGGACAAAACGAATTTCCCAACCACATGTGAGTTTAAATATCATGTATAATATCGAAACATAATATAAACTCATATGTAATATGATAATATACATGGAAGTTTGTGGTTTGTGTTTGCAATCATTTGGAGATTGTCGAACAGCCTAATCATGACTGGAGATTGATCTCAGAAGCACTCGTGATGAGTTCATCAATAATGGTTGATGGAATGAAGAATTGATGATCAGTTATCTTGTACATGTTTGAGCACCTAGCAATCTCAAAACGATCCATTTTTACGAACCAGCTTTCAAAGATGGCATGTAATGATTAGCACATCCGGCGGAAATAAATCCATGAATAACAAAATCTGCAAATAATATTGTTCAACAAATAATCAGGAAATCAATTAAAAAGAATTATATTAAATAAATGTGATAGATCAAATATTAACTTACCATAAACTCACTGTCTTTCTTGAATTTCAAGGAATTCCAAAAGCGGAGGAGGCTATCGACAATGCTCTGACTACTACGACCAATAAGGAGAAACTCGAAGGTTGAGTGACAGACGCTGGTGACGCTGGTTTGAGAAACTGGAGAAGCGGAGCGAGACATTTTCTAGAAGATGATTAAAGTTAAGAGGAATCAATTATTTATGTGGAGATGCAGATTGGATTAATCAAAGATGAAAATCATATATATATATATGGTTTATAGAGGGGCTACAAATCAGAAATATTTATGATCAAGCGATTTAAGATGGAGAGATGAATAGTTCACCGGTAAAAAAAATTACGAACAGACAAACGGCGCAACTCTATAACTCAGTCTGATACAATGATGAAAAGAATTCTAACTCATGTTAAACAACGACGGTTTACAATATGAGAAAACTATAATTGTTTCAAAATTAAGCTATTTCTTAATATAACGTGATGAAGCTCATTTAAAAATGAATATCATAATACATTTACAGACCCGTCCTGAGAGAAAGCCCAAGAAATAATAGCTTCCAACCTTCATAAATATATATTAGTTCGGCCATTAATATATAAATTATCCATTAGTTCAGTGGTATAAATAGTAGAAGTTATATCCTAGTAACCTAGGTTTAAACCATGGATTTGATACTTTTTAACATTTTTTTAAAGTGAGTCTCACAAAAATGCTGACGTGTCGCTACAGGAGTGATCCAAGTACCTCATTATAGTATAGATTTTTATCACGTTAACATTTTTCTAATTTTTTTATCGACTTCTACTATATTATTCATTATTCTATCTGGTATTTGCAACTCAAAGCCAGTAACCATATCAAATTCAAAGAAGATGTATTAGTTCCTAACTCTTCTTTCTAACTGATTTTGTATTTTGGTTTTATAGTGACTTCATTCATAATGTCAAATATCAACGATTTTAGCTTTTTTGATTAATCATACTATTTTAATGTTTCAATATTATTTGAATATTCCCTGTGTTCCATAATATAATGATTTAAAGTATTTTTTGTTTCAAAATATAAATTGCTTTCATATTTCAATGTAACTTTATACTTAATGGATATTTTGTGGCCAACTAAATTATGTAAAATTACTGTCTAATTGATTGAATTTATATATCAAATGCCATTTTCCTAAGTAATAACTTTTAATATTAGATTTTAATTCAAAATAATTACATTTTGAAAGAAATAGAGTAGTTTGTATACTAACTCTACACAGATACAACCCAATTAACTGTGATTTAAGGAAGACATAAAGATGTTTTTCCAGTTATCACGAAAACAGAATCAATTGACAGTATCTAAATTACATCCAGCTCAAGACAAGATAGAGTTTCGATACCTTCTAATATTATGTTATCTCAATATATTTGTGGCTAAATCAGCTTTCTCTAGCACAAACTCTCACTCTATTCGCAGAGTGTAAGCATTTCTATCTAATAATATCAGTTGTTTGATTTAAAAAAAAGAAATGGTTGAAACATACAAAGAGATTATTAATTTTTATTAACACTAATATAATTTTTATTAATTTATAGAGATTATTAATTTATCGAGATACTAATTGAATCAAAACTCAATTTAGAACTATTTATATTAATTTATAGAGATATAAATTTATAGATTATTAATTGAAAGATGTTATAATGTATTGTATGTTTATGATAAACATATTCAGTCACATTAATATCTTCATGATACTTTTTAATTAATAGCAAAATAGTAACCAAATTTATAAATATTGTATCATATACACTACTAAAAATATCAGAACCTTTAAATAATATCAAAAAGATTGAATGAAGGTACAAAATTGGAAATAGCAATTCTCTGCAATTAAAGAATAAGGCAATAAAATCTATAGTGCTCCCGCTAAAAAGTCTAAATTTACAACATATACCGCTTTATTTACATATTTAAACCTATTACCTTACTAAAATGATTCTAAAATAAATGACAGCATGAATATAGGAAAATCTAAACAGAAAATATACAATAGAATCAAATACATAAGTTAAAATTACATTATCAGTGATCAATAAAAAATTATGTTCGTAACAATAAAAATAAAATGACAAACACATTTATTAAATCCATAGAACTACAGTCTACATACAACATTAGACAATTGACAATTGTTTCTGTTATTCATATGGATGCAAAGTTACTAAGACGGTTTATATGGATTTATTTGAATCTGTATGTTGATTACAAAAAATAACGGCACATAACAATGTGTTATTAAATTAAATATACAAAATACAGATTAAATATTGTCAACACAAACACATATAAAAATGAGACATCATATTTAAATAGATTATATTTTTGGTAATTTAAAAATTACTTAAAAGAACCTAAATTATTAAAAAAATACAAATACAAATAAAATTAAAGTAATATAACAACAAAATAATAAATGAAAAAATATATTGTGTTAAAAACATATATTTTAGATTTTACAGACTTATAAACCATGTAATATTATAAAAATTAAAATTGTCTATTATAATTAAAATTTCACCATTAGAAATATTAAAAATAATAATCTGGATTGATATTCAATTTCAGTTGACAACTATTACACATGAAAAAAATATTATTAAGTATGTTTTTTTGAAGGGCTTACATTTCCAAGTAGGTTATTGGAGTACTCTTTTCATGAATTTATTCGAGATGAAATTCTGATCTTTTAATTTAAGATAATCTAAGTTCTATACATGATTAATATTGTTTACATAACTCAAAAACCTCAAACTCCATTATTCATATTTTATTAGTTAATTATGTTACATATAATAGAAACATATTTGACAATAGTATAAATTTTAGGGTATATTGAAGAAAGTTATATAACTATTTTATCCATTAATGCCAATGAATTATATTCAAATACTTACTTCAAAATGGTAACACGGAAAAATATTCAAATCTCAAAATTAGTTAAATATGCAAAAATTCACATACAAATAAAAATGATAGATATAAAAAATATTATCCGCACGTAGCGCGGAAAAAGAATCTAGTTTTGGATAATAGCCAAACATTCCGAGCGGAAAAACTACTAGCTATAAATAAAACGGGACCCACAATTAATCAAAAGAAAAAACAAATGTTATTCTTCTTCTACTTTTTTTTTTTGAAAATCGGCATTCTACTCTCCATTTAAACTACTAAAATCATTCAAATGAGAATGTGTAATTACATTTCTGTAATGTTAAGCATAGACGAGGCCCCCATTTTTTTTAACTTTTCCATTAAACGGTTATTCAATTCCTCAAACTTGAGGTGGTCTGGAGAATAAGACTAGAATATAACAACCAATATACTATAAATCTCTATGGAAAGATCTCGCTATTTTAGCTAATGAATCAGATGATACATTTGCAGATCGAAGAACAAAATCAATCGAGAAATCTGTAAATCTACTCTTCAATTTCGTTAGCTATTTTAGCTCCATGGAGAAGTTAGAGCACAATTATCCCACAAACCCCAAGTGGGTTTCTATTTTCTTTTTCTTTTTTATTTCTCGGTTAAAAAAAAATTGCACGTGAGGCCCGCAAATAATGCTGAAAACCCACCGAAATTGTTTCTTCTCCTGCGCCTTTTTGCTCGGTTTCTCCACTTTTTCTGGACCCTACATGCTAAAATCTCTTTACAGAAACCGCTATAATTCTGCCCTTAGATCCCCATTTTTGTTGTTGTTTATGATCTCAAATATTTCGCAGGAACACCCGTGTGTAAGATTTACAAAAAAATGCCACTCACTTTCTAATTATACCTAGATAATTCATTTTCTATTTTTTGTCTTTTAATAATGTACAAATTTCAAACTTAAAAAACAAAAATTATATAAGGAGATATAATTTTCATGAAATTTTTTTTTGGTGAACCAAAAAGTCAACGTGCATGCAAATGAGTTAGGCCCACCTTAAAATCTAGACCAATTAACCATACAACGGCCCATCTACTTCTAAGGGTAGTTTGGTAAATACGTAAGGTGCCAAATCCCGCGTCATGCATGTGTATGGTCCGGCCCAAGTGTGTGAGAGAAAAAGAGAGATCACAGTTTCCTAGGAAGTCGTCAGTCACTGCTCTCCTTTTCTTGACTCTCACTCACTCGGAGAATAAGATCCAAAGTTCGGGATCTGCTGCAACTAACAATGAATCGTCACCACGATCCCAACCCTTTCGATGAGGATGAAGAAGAAATCGTCAATCCCTTCTCGGTGACGCCTTTACTCCTCTTCTTCTATTTCTGCGCATTTTCTCTAATCGATTTAGGATTAGATCTCGAGATTCTGATTCGAGCAGTGTTGAGGTTAGGGATCTCTGATTTAGGATTTATGGAACTGCATCGTTGGAACTTGGAACTAGGTTAGGAGTGTAGTCTTTATCAAAATTGAAAATGATTGAGACTCTCATTCCTTTAGTATCAAACTCAATGGTGAAGTTTTACTATAGGTTAGTACTGACATTGGATAGTTTGCTTTGCTGATTGTTGTAATTCTTCATGCTTGTTTGCAGAAAGGAGGTGGAAGGGTTCCTGCTGCATCAAGACCAGTTGGATTTGGCAAAAGCCTCGATGCTACTGTTGATATTCCCTTGGATACCATTAATGTAATCACTTCTTCCCTTTTTTTTCTTTTTCAATTTCCCCTTTGTTCATAATAAACCTCTTCTCAATTAAGTTTTATCTTGAATATGTGTGTTTATATTGGTGCAGGACTCTTCCGAGAAACAGAGAAAGCTTGCCGATTGGGAAGCAGAGCTTAGGAAGAAAGAAATGGTTAGTAGTACCACTTGATGTGAATTTGTCAAATATAATATTCACTGTGCTTTTTTAGATTGATGTGTATTGTCTTTCACTCAGGATATTAAGCGGAGAGAGGATGCTATTGCTAAATGTAAGCTAACACACAAGACACAACTTGATGACTGTGTTCTTTTTATTACTTCTCTGTAACTCTAGTTCTGGATAAGTAGCTAATAGCTCTCATCATATTATGTTGCAGCTGGTGTCCAGATAGATGACAAAAACTGGCCCCCGTTTTTCCCAATCATACACCATGACATTGCTAATGAGGTACCAGTTCATGCTCAAAAGCTGCAGTACCTGGCCTTTGCTAGTTGGTTAGGTAAGTCTAATTTAGCCTGTCTATCGTTTACCTATTAAATGTTAACTAGTGCGTTAAGTTGGCGGGATTGTATTTTACTGCTGGCTTTCAGGTATAGTTTTGTGTCTGGTGTTCAATGTGATTGCAACCATGGTCTGCTGGATTAAAGGCGGAGGTGAGCTTGACTCTATGCTATTATATTAATCTAATGATTGGATTTTGTTGAAGTTGAACTAATGCTGGTTTTTAAATAATAATGGTAGGTGTAAAGATCTTTTTCCTTGCCACAATATATGCGTTGATGGGATGTCCACTTTCTTATGTTGTATGGTACAGGCCTCTCTACCGAGCCATGAGGTATTACTTCTTTTAATTAGTTTTCTTCCAATGGCTTTAGTACAGTTGCATATTAATAGGACAGTTTATATAGTTGGTATGCTTTTTACGACCTTGTAGGACTGACAGCGCTTTGAAGTTTGGTTGGTTTTTCTTCACCTACTTGGTAAGTCTTAAAAACTTTTCATATCTAAATTTTTTACCTTATCTATAAGCAGATGTAGTTTCTATTTTCCCATATGAATGACCTTAGCTCTTCACAGATTCACATTGGCTTCTGCATCGTTGCCGCCATTGCCCCTCCGATTTTTTTCCAGGGAAAATCATTAACGTAAGTCTTCCAATCATAGCCAGCGACTCTCTTTGCCTCGAGCATTCTGTTACTTCTTATACACTTGATTAGTTTAGTAAGCGTATCTCTTGGTAAAATTCTAAATTGTTGTGGTTCGAAATTGAAAACATGGAGTTTTAACTTAAGAGTGAAAAACTATAATTCTCTTTGACCGTCGTTTGCTCAAGCTGTGTTTCAACTTTGTAAAACTGTTGTGGACAGAGAAGCTTTTCAACCGTCAAATAAATCTTATAATGCTTTAGAAGATTATGTGTCTCTTTATGGTTGGTTGCCATGGGATAAACGTTGTTGACATTCTTTTTATTTTTTGTTGATCAAACAGGGGTGTGCTTGCAGCAATTGATGTCATCTCAGACAGTTTATTAGCCGGGGTACAAGCCGTATTTTATATATTTATATTTACGACTCTCATATGTATACGCTCACCTTGAAGAAAGCGTAATGATAGCTAAAAGCTACACCAAACCTTAATGAATGATTGCAGATCTTCTACTTTGTCGGCTTTGGTCTCTTCTGCTTGGAGTCACTTCTGAGTCTATGGGTTCTTCAGGTAAAGCTACTAATAGTAACTCCATGGCTTCTTTTAACGATTGTTAACCCCAAAGGGCTTTGGTAATTTTAACGGGCTTACATCTGAATTGATCGTGTTTCGTTTTGGGTGTGCAGAAAATTTACCTCTACTTTAGGGGGAACAAGTAAAAAAGAAAGGAGAAAGGACAGGATGGTGATAATTTTCCCCTTGGATTAAAAAAAAAAGGTTTGAAATATGTGCATCTCGTATGAATGTAATTACCATTTTACCATGCGTTATGTTGTGGTAAATTCCTTTAGTTACTATAGTAGCAAGAGAAAGAGAGTGGGTTTGATCGGCCATTTGTGTAGGGTTTCTTGTTGATTAAAAAAAAAAAAGTGTAGGGTTTCTTTTCTTCAGTATCTTCTCCGTCTGTAACACAATATCGACTCTGAATATTTGGAATTTTTTTTTCTTGAAGAAATGAAGTGAATTATTAAGAAGACAATAGCCACAAACTACCAGAGTCTCTCGTTTTGGTCTGAATGTTATTTGCAAAAGAAAACATGGTGGATGCTAGTTCTTTAAATTAACTCTCAATCAGATATTTTTACATGTAGTTTATTTACTCGTTTAAGTCTCCTATATTTGTTATATACCTATTTGACCCTCTATTTTGATCTTTCTTGAAATCACAACGCATGTTAAAATTGTGGTGGTTTCAGTTGTTATATGATTTGATTGTCTTTGTTTACTGGTGATTTAAGGCTTGAAAGACCTTTGTTAAGGGCCTTGAGCAAAAGAGAAAGCTTTGGTTTAATTCTATTTGGTCCAGATGAAATAAAGATTCGAAGCTGAAGGGATATACGGAACGTGTCAATAGGACCCACATAAAACACTCTCACTCAACTTCGGCCTTAAACACATAATCCCCATCTGTCCAATTAGGCTCATCCACGTGTCCATTCAAATAATCGAAACTTCCAAAAAGGCAAAATATCCGCTCATGTGTCCATGCTCTGTTCTAGTTTTATCACTTCATCGGCAACTCAACTCTCTCCGAAACTTCAATATCCAATAATATCATTCAACTAAATAATCTAAACTAAATATCACTGTGCAAATCTACAATTAAGACAAACCAAAAGAATCAAGAAGTATAGAAGACACATATTGCTTGTATTTCTTGCGGCTAGAAATGTTTTACTTATCAACAATTATCTTAACAGAGAGACTAAAAACTTATCTAGAAACAGACATCCCAAAGTGTTTTACTAGGAAATCAAAACATAAGCTCAGCCACTCATTACACACCACATCAGATCAAAACATAACTCATTTGCCATCTGTTTTCATATCGACCCATTTGCCTCCCACCTCATTTGTTTCAACATCTTTGCATCACCACACAAAAACCCGCAAACCAAAAATCATTACCCATATCTTTCTCATTCTATCCAAATCCTCATCACTCAACCAAAGCTCTCCCAAAAAAAAAAACAGAGAGCTTAGGAGGAGAAGAAGAGGAACAGGAACCAACCATCAACAACAATGGCTGTTTCAACAATCTACTCTACACAAGCTCTCAACTCAACTCACTTCTTAACCTCCTCTCCCTCTTCTTCCTCCTCAAAACAAGTCTTCTTCTACCGTCGTCATCAATCCCAAACCAACCGTAGATTCAACACCATCATCACATGCGCCGCACAACAACAAACCGTCGTGATCGGACTCGCTGCCGACTCCGGATGCGGCAAAAGCACCTTCATGCGGAGGCTGACAAGTGTCTTCGGTGGAGCCGCCGAGCCACCCAAGGGAGGGAACCCTGACTCCAACACACTCATCAGTGACATGACCTCTGTGATCTGTCTCGACGATTACCATTCCTTGGACAGGACCGGTCGCAAAGAGAAAGGAGTCACTGCTTTGGACCCACGCGCCAATGACTTTGATCTCATGTATGAGCAAGTCAAAGCTCTTAAGAGTGGCATCGCCGTTGAGAAACCCATTTATAATCACGTCACTGGACTTCTTGACGCGCCTGAACTCATTCAGCCTCCCAAGATTCTCGTCATCGAAGGTCTTCATCCGATGTAAGTAGGCCACTCATTACTCTGTTTTGTCCTCTCAGACAACTTCAAGAGTTTAGAAGTCTTTTAGTTTCTTGTCGGAATTTGGATGGTTAAGATTCTTGGATTTAGATTTTAGATAATTAATATAATGAATGTTTGAACCTTTTGCATGAAGTCTATAGTTTGACGATGATGAAAATTATAAGTATTCTACTAATTAAGTCTTTTTTTTTTTTGACATCAAACGGCTGATCTATTGACTAATTAAGTTAGTCTATAGTTTTGGTCATAATATTTTTATAATAATGTTTTTGTCTACTCGTAAAGGTTTGATGAGAGGGTAAGAGACTTATTGGACTTCAGTATCTACCTAGACATTAGCAACGAGGTCAAATTCGCTTGGAAGATTCAGGTATGTTTATTTATCTATTTTCATCTTCATATATACACACATTTGATCAGAGCGTGACAATTGTAACGTATCAACCGAATCTGTATCAACAGAGGGACATGGCTGAAAGAGGTCACAGCTTAGAGAGCATCAAGGCGAGTATTGAAGCACGAAAGCCTGACTTCGATGCATTCATTGGTAAAAAAACTCATATTCAGTCTTCATTTCCTGGAAAATTTTGGTTGATAACAATGTTGTATCAAATGGCTTATGCAGACCCACAAAAGCAGTACGCGGACGCGGTGATAGAAGTGCTTCCAACACAGCTGATTCCAGATGACAATGAAGGCAAAGTGTTGAGAGTGAGATTGATAATGAAGGAAGGTGTCAAGTACTTTAGCCCCGTTTACCTATTTGATGAAGGTTCAACCATCTCGTGGATCCCTTGCGGTCGCAAACTCACCTGCTCCTACCCTGGCATCAAGTTCGACTATGCACCCGATTCCTACTTCGACCATGAGGTAGGTACATTTTGGTTGATTTTGCAGAAAGGAGTTTAGTTTTTTTTTTAGCTCTTGGTTTGAGCATTTTTTTTCTCTCTGTTTCAGGTTTCGGTTGTGGAGATGGACGGGCAGTTTGATAGACTGGACGAGCTGATTTACGTGGAGAGCCATCTGAGTAACCTATCGACCAAATTCTACGGTGAAGTTACTCAACAGATGCTCAAACATGCTGATTTCCCTGGTAGCAACAATGGAACAGGTCTTTTCCAGACCATTGTTGGATTGAAGATCAGAGATCTCTATGAGCAGCTCATTGCCAACAAAGCCACTGCTCCTGCAGAAGCTGCTAAAGCCTAAAACACAAGGCAAAATAGAACCCGTCTATAAAGTATAAACCCCTTTGCAGTTTCTTCTTCTCTCTCTTTCTTTTTATGGATTTTTCATGGCGAAAAGGGACTATTTTTGCTTTGGTTTGTAATTTATGTGGAGATGGTAACAGAAAATTCTCTAAAGTAGAGAAGTTAATAATAGCAAAGCAATAAAAATTAAATTAATACAATCCATTTCAAGGCGTCAATCAAACCTTTTAAGCAAAAGAAGGAAAGGTTTCTTCCTATTGAGCATATACTCCTGGATTGAATCTTAAATAGGACAAATATCGATTTTAAACTTACAAAATGCACAGTTAGTAAACTTCCTTACTGATCCATATAAGAAAGCATACAGCCAAATAGTAAAGTCCCATTCTTTTGCTACTTTGGGTACCAAAACATGCCTTTGATGCCTTCTGGATCAGCCTCAAACCCCAAATTCTGATAGAAATCCACAACTGCATGATAAATTAAATAACTCATAAGTAACAAATCTAAAACATTTGATTACAAAAGCTTGCAGCATATTGGTGTGATTTGATGATACCTTGACTATCTGCAAAAAGAGATATATTACCAATATCTCTCTGAAGAAGAGCCCTTACAAGCTTTTCCACGAGAGCTTTACCAAGCCCCTGACCCTGATAAACCAAATTAACATCAAACAAAAGAAGAGTTCCAAAACCAAAAAAAAAAAAAACTAGTTCTTTGTTTTGGTTACCTGATACTCAGGATCAACAAGAACATCCCAAATTGTAGCATTAAAGGCATGATCCGACGTCGCACGTGCCATTCCAATTAGCTTCTTCTTCTCCTGCTGCTGCTGCTGCTCATTATCTCCTTCTGTGTCAAATAACTTCTCCAAAATCCGCTAAGATATTCATCAAAAACATGTGATGGATGAAGGCTTGAATGAAGCACCTGATGATGATGACTTCAAGACAGAATGCAATGTAGCAACCATATAACTATTTTTCAAAGCTGCAGCTAGTTTCGTTAGCGGTCTCCGAGGCCATCCCACCTTTATATTATGTATAATTCAAAATGAGATTTTTTTATTTCCGTAATAAAATCAATAAGGCATTTAACTTACCTTGTCACAAAGGGTTTGGAGATCATAGACATCAATTTCACCACCAGAAGAAAATATGATCTCTTCAACTAAACCATCTTGAAGAGTTCTCTCAATCAAAGTGAATTCAACAGGAAGTACTGGTTCCGTATCTTCATCTTCTTCTACTGTAGAAGGTGGTTCCACAAGTTGGGTCGTGTTATTATTCTTTACAAACCTAAATCAATCAAGCCCTCAATGTATCAGCTTAAGTTTCATAAGAGCAAGAAAAAACAAATATGAATCTTTTCAAGTACCCAGATCGGATTGACTCCCAGAAATTAGCTCTGAGACGTAAAGTCTTCAACTTTCTGCTTCCTGAAGTAGACACAGAGTAGTAAACAAATTGAATCATTAAGGCTTAGACTTATACTCAGATCCTAGCGAAAGGAGTTTTAAATCAACAGATTGGAGCATAAGTAGTACCAAGTGGAATTGGATAGCCGGATTTGGAGAGGAACAGAGACTGATTCGATGGATATGAATTAGAATTGAAGGAAGCTTGAGGAAGGCTACAACAAGCGTAAGAAGAAGAAGAAGAAGAAGAAGTTGGGATTAGTATCATTTTTTTTTTTTGGTTTTGTGGTTGAGAGTAGAATTCAGACAAGACTGGGAGATGGTTTGGTAACGCTTTTAGCTTTACGCCTTCCGTTCGAAGCTTTGGGCTCTCGTCATCCTCTTTTATTATTTCCTATTTTGCCCCTCTCTATCAATCTTTTTATTAATTTTTGATAATTTTTTGAGATATTATTTTGTTGGATCACAAGTGACAAGACTGAAAACTAAATACATAATTAATAAATTAGGAAATACAGTACTTAAATTTCTCATTTGAGAAAAGTAAGAAAAAAAAAAGTAACCGAGAATTGAGAAATATATATTTTTTTTTGTCTCAATGAAAATATTAAATTTATATATTTTGTTTCCATTACAAATTCACAACATATACAAAAATAGAATGAAAAATTAACAATGTTTTTATGTTTCAAATTCAAACCAAGTAACTGCCGGCTTCTTACGGCATCACTTGTCAGCCAACGACCGCCAGCAAACTCTGTCGGACGGCAGGGATAGAACACAGTAACGATCCGAAGATTCCAGTGAGAGCATAAGCAATTGCACAGAAGGGAAGGGCCTCTGGCTCCTTTGCCGACAAAGCTGCTGTTCCAAGTCCATGAGCACTGTCCATACAAATAATGTTTTAACAGATTAGCTTAATCTTGGATTCAAAATGTGAAAAGAAAAAAAGATCAACTGTAAAGGAGTCACCTTGAAGCAGTGGCGATTCCTCGAGCAATAGGATCATTTAAACGCAGTTTATCAAGAACAACTTGTACAAAGTTAGCTCCAATCAGACCAGTCACAACCACTACAGCTGCTGTAAGCGACGAATTGGTCCCTGAAAATGTCCAAAAAGAGTCGTTAGAAAATGTTCTTTAACGTATTCTACAGTCGAGAAGAATAGCATGTTTATACCTTCAAAGAGTGATACAATGCTAAGGGCTAACGCGACCGTGATGCAGCGAGGTAGGATTGAAACAGTTAAAGATGGCTCTAAACCGACCAAACGTCCAACAAGAGCAGTGGAGTAGAGCGAGAATACCGTTGAAACAATCACAGACGTAAAGATCTCAGCTGCATGCCGCTTCACAAGCTGAAGAGGCAATCCAAAACAGATTGTTACCAGTTTTTCTGAGGCAAAACAGAACCAAGTTCGTTGTTTTGGTGGTTACCTTTCTCTGTTTGAACATGGAGAAAGCGAAAGAGAGAATGACAGAGCCAAGAAAACCCATTAAGATGTCACCAGCACCAGGATCCGATGCTACTTTAGTAAGGTAGTTTCCTGTCACCCATTTAAGACTGTAGTGAACAAAAGACTTATACTTTTTATGTTCTACCTTTTTGTTTTCACTCTAGTTAGTGTGAGCTTTACCTAGAACAGGATCAAGTCCAGATCCTGAAGCATACCCAAAAGCTAGAGCAGCGAGCAGTGCAGATAAAGCGCAGCATATTATCGGATGGAATACTTTCTTGATAGAAGATGGTAACCTAAACAAGACAATGAAAATAACATCAAGCTAGAGAGACCTTAAACTTGAGGAACAAGGAAAAAAATGGTTTGAATTATACCCGGTACCGACGATGTAACCTAGAACAGTAGAAGAAAGAAGGAAAGGGAGACAAGTCCTTGCACTTGTCCCCAGAGAAGTAGGGTAAAAGAGAGCACCAACAAACGACGCAACAAAGATTCCACTCCAGCTCCATAGCTCAAATGTTGAGAACGGAGAAGGTTTTGCCATAGGCTCAGCTTCCGTCATTTCGGTATTCACCATCTTTCTCACTGCTATAGCTGTGAACCCTGCTACACAAAGAGACGCCAACCATCCACCAGCTGCACAAGAATTTGAATCACACTATAAACGGTTTAGGCTCCCAATATAGGGCTAGGCGCTAGAGGTTCATCTATCGCCTAAGAGCATCTCCAACCGTTCTCTATTGTTTCCTCTATAATAATGTAAATTATAGAGAAAAAAATAGAGAACCATTGGAGATGCTCTTACGAGCGCCTAGCGCATCTTAAAACACTAATTAAATATCAGATCATTATATAATCCAAAACAAAACATAGTAAACAGATATCATTACCATGAAAGGTGCCAAAAGAACAAGAGAATGATTATATGTATATACCTACAATGTAGCAGATTTTGAGGCCCGAAGCAGCCGGAATATCTCTAACGGAAAGAGGGAGAACCACAAGAGAAGGAACGTAGAACAAAGGAAGCCATCTCTGGATGAACAGAAACGCAGGCTCGAAGAAGTTCATCATACCGGTTGCAGCAGCGGGGACAACGGAATCTAGTATCATAAGAACAGAGAAAATACAAAACATCCCAAACAAAGCGCTTGGGAACTTTATGGACGCCGCTACAAAAGCCTTTTTCAAGAACTGGTCTGCCGCTAGTATGATCCCAAGTGACACCAACAAGTGCGCTATCGCCAACACCTAGTGTGATATAACAACGAGATTAAAAAACCTAACGTGGTAAACAAACATTAATAAAATCTTCAACCTTAAGCTTACGTTACTAGAGATGGTTGATGTGTTCCCCCCTGTCCCTGCACCATCCACGGCCTGAACTGAGAGTTTTCTCCCAGAAGTCATCTCTCGAGAACCCATTTGCAGGAACTTACTTCTTTGTCCATATAGTTTACTACATTTCGATAGATTTAGCTTCTGGAGTCCATTGGATTCGAAAGCGTTCCCATTGTTCGACTGGAATCGGATCTTGGGACATGAACGGCGGTTTCTTGCTGAAGAAAGAGCTAAAGGAGAGAAAAGAGGAGCGGCTAAAGGAGTAGCCATGGAAGTAGAGACGATTTGGCTGTGATTCTGCGAGACCACACTTCATAGTCTTCTCCATCTTTCATTTAATGATGGGAACTGGATGACAAGAACTTGTATGGACGAGACAGAAAGTTCTATCAATACAAGATGAGCTACTTTTGTCTGTCACTCTTTTTCCCTGGTTAGGTTTTTCGGTTAAGAAATATCTATATCTTGATTAAATAAATTAGGCATGTACTTGTTCACCCGAACCAGAACATACCAAACCAAACCGAAAAATGTGGTTTTCATTTAGTTCGATTAGAAGGTTTGGTTCAGTTCAGCAACTGAAATTGGTTTTCGGTTCTATAATCGGTTAGTTCCATTCTCTATCAATTTTTCTATTCTTTTTATCAAATAGTACCAACCTTAATCAAAATTCACAACTAAACAAACCAATATCCAAACAAAAACAACCAAACTAAACAATTTTTTTTCAAAAATTTATTTAATTTTAATCAAAATTTAACCAAACTAACCAAATAACCAAATTAACCAAAAATCAAGGCAGACTTTTTTTGGTTCACTTTGATGAAATTTCAACCGACCGGAACTAACTAAATTTCCAATTATCCAAAATACTGAACCCTCGGCCTAAAATAAATATTCATATTTTTCATCACATTCAATAAAAACCAAGTTTTACAATTACAAAAAAAAAAACTGAAAATAGATGAGAATAAATCAATCTTGGAACAACACTAAAACCACCAATCTCCTAGCACCACCAATAAGACCTAGACCATTTAATTAAATTTTAAAGGACTACTTATACAAGTAACACTAATATAAGACAACTCTTTTGCTTATCAATTGTTGTAACGGTATCCACCATGCTCCTCATACCGATGAGTCTCGTAATGGTACTCATACTGAGACGACGACTGCTCGTAAGCTGAAGCGTAATGCGAAGAAGGTGAAGATGGATTGTAGACTTCATGCTGCTGGTAATGAGAAGGAGTGCCGAGCTCGGTCACAGGACTAGACGACTGTGTTTCATGTTTGTCGACTCTTACCTCCTCCGTTGCCTCCTTTTGGTGCCTCTCATCTTCTTCATCTAATTCTTCGTCGAATGAAAAGAAAATCGGGTGTAAGTAAGCGTCTGCAAGATCAGCTTTCATGTTCAACTCCGGTTCTGTCTCCTTCTCCAGCTTGTCTTTTGCCATTGCATCCTGCAGTAAGACAAATGATAAACACAGGTTTTTTGTTAGAATCCGTAGACTATCTCCAATGGTTTACTCGATTTAAAAGATATTTTATTTTAAAGTGAAAAATACTTTATTTATAGAGTAAATCTATTTTTTTTTTTGGCTCTAAACTCTAAGTGAAAAATAAAGTGCGGTTGGAGAAGATTGGTTCATTACCTCGAGTGGGTATTTACCGAAGGCGGGTTCGAAGCGGTGTTTGCAGTACTTGTGGAAAGAAAGAGTGAGAATGGGTAAGATGATAAGCAATGGGGTTGAGTTAGCTGCCTTTTTAGATGTCAAAAGTCCCATCAGCAGAAGCTGAGATATCAACAAGCTAGCTATTATCCTTCCATGAACATGCGGCCAAAACGCTCCACAGCTCTCATACTGTTGGTTATAAACATTGATAATCTGCATTGCAAAAAAAAAAAAGAAGCTAAATAACATCAAAACTTGCAAAAGAATCTACAGAGTCTTTTAAAACCGAACCTGATGGCGATAGACCAAGTAAGCAAAGGCGAAGAAGACACAGATGAAGGGAAGGAGAATGGGAGTGACAGCGGTGTATACAATCCCCAAGAGGAAGTAGAGCTGGAGGGCTGGGAGAGTCTCCTTGAAATCCACAAAACCAGGGTCCATTGCTCTCTCTCTATCTCTCTCTGTCTTCACAATAAACATGTTCTTCAAGTGGAAGATCACGAGAGGCTTTAACCGGAGAATCTCCCCCGCAATACCAGCCCACCCGTCCACCATTATGTACGTGATAAAGAAGGTAGCCTTCATCGGTATGGAGACACCAATGGTTCGAGGAATCCTGTATCAACACGCAACAAATCAAAGTTAAGAATCTTTAGGAGAGTGAGTGTGTAAGAGGTTAAAGGTAGCTTACTGAGTTGGTGATTGGTGAAGGAAAGAGTGAAGCTGCTCAAACGCGGTACCGGCGATGATACTTCCCAGGAACACATTTACTAACATGAAGTAATAGTACTTCGCTGCTGCTCTACGCTCAAGTGTAGATAAAGCAATGTAACCCTCAATCTTCGACATAATCAGTAATACTGTCGGGAGGATCCACAGGAAGATCTTCAGAGCAAGACCAGGTAGAAAACCTTGTAAGAATGACTTCACAAAGTCCCTGCAATTTCAAAAAAGAACAAGAAGATGGAGTCATTCAACTCTTGTCAAGACCTTGTCAATTGGCATATGAGACTTGCTTTTGACTTACAGTCTAGTGACAGGTCTGAGGAAAGGAGCAACTCTATCAAGACCTTGTAAGTTAGCAAGAGACTGCACGAAAGCGATGGGGATCATGTAGAAGAAGACCAATGCAAAGACTGACACACCGATTATGAGTTTCCTGATGGTCAATGAGATAAAAGGTATAGAAAGGTTTTGCCAGTAGATGTCACGAGGCTCCGGAGCGCTGCTCGTTAGCCACAGCGTCGGATTCTTGCTCTGCTGCGTCTGTGCGCAAACAGACGCTCCCCACCGTGAATCAAACGACACGAATGCGACGGGAAGCATCAGTTTTGAGTCTTTAAGAACTTTTTGACGCTCCAAGGACATCTGTTATCAACAACATCAGACGTGGTTAAAAGTTTGTGTCAGCTGTAATGAAAAGCAACGTCAGAGGAGTAGGTTACAGTGTGGTCAAAGTCTTTGATTTGCTGTTGGTAGTACTCGATGGAGTCAACTTTTTTACCCCATAGACCAAGAAACCCTGTCTGGAAGATGCACAAGCCGAATCAACATCATATGATCTAAAGAAAGACTAAACAAACGGTGTGGAGAAAGGACTAACTCTGCAAGTAGGCTTCTTATGGGGATTGCGTTGATGCTTCAGCTGATAATAGTCATACCAGTCTTGCAGCCTCTGTCTTTGCTTTACCAGCTTTGCGTACTTGTTCGCGTTATAAACTGCCTGAAACAAGAAGAACCAGTCCTTCAATCCAACTGATTTATAACAAACATAAAGCTATTTTTAAGGACAAAAAACATATATTTACCTGATGACATAGGTAATGCTCAGGGTGATTCGTCTTAAAGAACTGATCCACAGTATCCGGAACTGAGTGTCCAGGCATGTCAGGGACGTTTCTGACAACAACCTGCAATACAAAACTCAAAATGTATTAAGAAAACACACTCACTTATCGGTGTTGAAAAAGTTGAAGCTTTCACTTACAGTGAACTGCTCAGGACGCCTACGCTGTGAAGCTAGATACTGAAGACGCATCAGTGCAACAGTGTTGTACTCTCTGTAGAGCATGAAACATGCCCAAAACGTGAAGAGGTACTCTACTCCAATGTGGAAGAAGAATCTTAAACACACACACACACACAAAGATGTTAATCTCATTGATCATTATTACTAGTACTAAAGCTTCATTTTTTTAAATTCAGAACTAAAGCTCTCACTTAGAGGATTCAGGCTGGACATTAGATATGGAGAGCTTATCAATGTCGCTGACGACGAGTTCCTTCTTCAAGAAGAAGAGTGTTCCACTTGATACATTCACTGGAACAAGAACAGCGAGTGCTAGTACCATGGCTGGAGCAAAGATCTTCAAGCTGCCAAACCACCCAACAAGGAAAAAAAACATCTTTAAAAAGAAAACACTTACAGTTGTGGGTTTTACTAATTACAGATTTCTCTCGTAATTATTAATCTCAATAACTTTCCGGGGGAAAAAAAGAATTATTAAAAAGTGGCTTTTCTCAGGAAAACAGTGAGAACAAACGAAACTTCTATTATTGCTTTTGCTTTGTCTTTGTGGAATACAGAGCAGACAAATCTGAAACTTAGCTGTTACATGTTCTGTAAGAATAAAGTACAAATATTTTCCACGATTTAAAGATTATTTTTAACCGTAAAATTCGGGATTATGTCACTTGGAGAAACTCGTTCTTGAAGATTACAATCACGGGAAATCCCCAAGAAAACAAACAAGAACATAATAAATACCAATTTTTTTTTAAAAGAAAGTTCCAATTTTTCTCGAGAATTCAACAGTAACTTTTTAATGATTTAGACTCATGAAGTAGCCTAAATTCCCAGAAAATTTTTATTTTTGAAAAGAAAAAGAAATAAACCCTTTTCAAACGGAAAAGTTTTGTGTTTTTTTCTTTTCTTTCATTTTCTCGAGAAATTGACATCTCTCAAGATCGAGAATTTTGCATTTAAAAAAAAAAAGAAAAAAAAGGTGTCAGAAGAAGAAGTTACCCGAGAGTGTAAATCCTGAGGAAAACAGCAGAATCGAAGCCAGCGTGACGGATAATCTCGGACTCACTCATTTTCATGGCCTGAGGCATCCAATTAAGGAAAGTGAAGTAAGTTTTGAAGTTGAGGTTTACGAATTTTCCGACCAGGTTTCCGTCGGAGCGGCGGGGACTGTGTCTGTCTCCCGAGAGATACCATTTGGGGAAGTAGACTCTGTCGTTGATGGGTTGGATTCTTAGGACAGCGAATGCTATTAGAAACATGAAGGCGCCGAAGAGGTTTATCAGAGCTGAGACTCCTATGTCTTCTAGAGTCGCCATTGATGAATTAATTCAACAGAGAGAGAAAAAGTTAGGCTTTTAATGGAGAGTGGCGTGAAGGAGAAAGAAAGAGAGAGGAATAGATAATATATCGAAGTCTTAGGAGTTCCTTTTTCCACTTTCCAGTTCTTTTATTCTGTTTTTTTAAGGTATGTAAATATTGTTATTTAATCAATAAAAGATTCAGTAAATATAATTAATGTCTTTAAAATTTATCATTATTACATACACTTAAAATATAAAATATAGATCTTTTAGAAACAATTTTTTTTAAAACATAGAGTATTTTGTTGGTAAAGGGTTCACAGCTGTGAGTTCCGCCATCTGGGTTCGAATCCCGGCCACTGGGGAATTAACATTTCGGCATCGCCAGGGACAGAGGACCGACATGTGGCAACACGTGACTAGTCTGGACCACTTCGGTGGGGCCAGGATACCTCTGTATAATTCAAAAAATAAAAATAAAACATAGAGTATTTTGAAATGGAATGAGTAATATATTATTACCCACAGTCACATATTACACGAAATTACCATAGTCGAATATTACACGAAATTAAAATCTTCATTAAATGACTCTTTAATTGAAAGATTGGAAATGAAAATTTTACAAAATATAGGAAAATATTTATTTTCATTTAGAATATATGTTCTAAGATATTAGTATTAAGAGTTTTCCTGAGTTTACTACACTTAAATTGATAATCAATAAAAATTGGTTGATTTATATATTTTTATTTATGGAAAAAGTAAAAAGTTATAAAAATAGTACTAATTGTCGAATTTTTTTTACATTGTTAATACCATCAGCAAATTTCTAAATATTAAATTTTAAATTCTATGGTTAATTTTAAACCTAGTAAAGTTTATTGATTTGTTAATGTTGTAAGCAAAAACAATTTCCTCGACAATTAATATTATTTTTATTGGTTATTATTTTATGGAAATCTAAAAGTGAAGAAAATAAAAAAATTATTTAATATTATCGAATGTATTAAGTCTTTTTCAATAATGATAAAATAATCTTAGATATTGGATAATAATAAAAGAGAAAAGATATTGAATATTTTTTTTTTGTAAAAAAATATTGAACACTTTACGTGGTTCTTTTGGACGAGGTTCCTAAAAAGTAAAAACCAATTGTGGGAACTGAGAAATACTCATAGAACTTATACTTAGAGCATGCCCATTGAAGAGGTTTTTAAAGGGTTTACGGGTTCGGGTTCATAAGATCGAGTAGGGAAAAATAAATTATCGTATGGCGTACTACCTTATAGACGGAATCTATCCGAAATGGTCAACATTTATCCAATCTATCCCACTACTTCAAAGTCTTAAAGCTGAGCTTTTTGCTGAAAAACAAGAATCCGCCAAAAAAGATGTCGAACGTGCTTTCGGAGTTTTGCAATCAAGGTTTGCAATAGTCAAAAATCCTGCTCTACTATGGGACAAGGAAAAGATTGGAAAGATTATGAGAACTTGTGTCATACTACACAATATGATAGTAGAGAACGAACGAAACACATATACTCGTCCGATACATCTGAGTTCGAATCGTGAGAGTCAAGCAGGAGTTCACAGGTGGATATCTCGCAACCTACGGACTCCCCTTCGAACTTCGTTAATAGGCATGGCATTCAAGCTCAAATTCGGGATCAACAAAAACATAATCGTTTGAAAGCCGATTTAGTTGAAAATATATGGCAAAAATTTGGTAATCTAGATGAATAATCTTTGTATGTTATTGAATTTTCATTGTATTAAACAAAACTTTTTTAAAAATTTCTTTTTAAAAAATAATATTATTTTATTCTTATAAACCCCATATTCGGATTCACTAATGGAAAAGCAAAATAAATACAGGTTCATCACTATTCACGGACCCACCAAAAAACTATTAAAAATGCCTATGAATCTCCCCTTTGGGGTTCACTAATGGACATGCTCTTAGTAATGCCAATCCTATCGAAATTTGATATTAGCACGCGTGGTACCGGGTCATGAAGATGAATATGTAAATTTCCCGTTAACGTTTTTCTTTTCTTGTCAACATTATAATTCATTTATCCCAAGAATTTAAGAGTACAAATAATTAAAGAATAAAATTTAGTTTCACTTTCTAGAGTATCTTCTATGATCAATCAAAGTGTCACGTAGATAGTTATATAACAAATATGAAATTCAATAATAAATAGATAAAAAGAAGTTAATGACACTAATGTCATGAGCTAAATCTTATCTTATATTTTAAATTCTAGATCCTAAATCTTAAAGTCAAACCCTAGATTTTAAACTCAAATTCTATATTTTAAACACAAATCCTAGACGAAATGTTATCTTAAAACTTTTCATATATCACAATCGTAGTGCTACAAACGTTGACTATTACTATATTCCAACGCTAATGTTTTCTTGCATGGTTTATGTCTTCTGCGTGGCGATGCAACATGCAGCATGAAGAGAAGGATCAGAGCAATTCATGCCACGGTGCCACCATTGTGCAATCTTCAGAACTCGATCAAAACGGGATTGTAAAGAATTTAGGATAGGGAGCAACATCCCTATGGGCAAAAGTAAGCAAAAATAAAACATCCCTATGGATGACTTGCGATCATTCTTAATTTAAACTAGATTTTGACCCGCTCTTAAAGGACGGTATATTTGTTGTTGGAAAATTATTTTAAGTAATAAAAATTGTGATTTTTGATAAATTATATATTTTAACTTTTTATGAAATTTATATTAAATATACTTATATGACTTATTTTTGTTATTTTCAATATGACTAAATTTAGAACACTCTAAATAATTCTAACCCGTAATATGATTTTATTTATTTAAACCGAAGTTAAACTTATTTTACACTGATTTTTTTAACTTAAATAAAATATTTTATATCTTCAACACTCTTGTATTAAAAAATTCATTTTTTGCGTTCAAAACATTTTCTATAGTTTTGTTTATGTAATTTAGTTTTTATTTTATTTTAAATGAAACTATTTTTTAAGGAGTTGAGATAATTCAGACCCGTATTATGATTTTGTTACGTTAGTCATTTGTTATTTCAACTTGATTTTATTTTGAGATTTCATTTAATAAATGCTTTCAAATAATTAATAATGTGAAAGATTTTTTTGAAAAATATGGTGCAAACATTTTTTTTAACGTCTGCATTGCATAAAATCCCAAAGGGAAGGAAATAGATAGTGTCTGTTACAACAGAGAAACGATTTAACGCTCAACCTTACAAAAAAGATCTATGGTGCAAACATTTAGGAAACAAAATTTTCAAAAAGCTAAGAACTGAATTATATTAAATATTGTACTCTTTAATGTAATTACAAAATAATGACTTTGATTGGTTGCAAATAATGCTGGGAAAAATATACATGTAAATTTTGTAATTATTTAGAAATTTTAGAGCTAGATTCATAAAAGTAATCTGCTTTAATACTATATATATATATATATATATATTTATATATCTCTCTTATAGATGGTTAGATGAATAAAACTGAGAATCTTAGAATTAAAATTAAAAATACGTGGCCCATTAAAAGTCCAAAGAAAAAAACGGAATAGGCTGTTTTGTGCAGTGAACCTTACGAAAATATTGGTTGATAACTAAACAAATCTCTTTAATAATAAGGAGTGGTATTCTGCCGTAAATACTGTGAAGAAGTGAGGGTTAATACCCATTTGTACTTCAGTTTTAATAGATTAGAAGAAGAAAAAAATGGAATGGGCTGTTTTGTGCAGTGAACCTTACGAAAATATTGGTTGATAACTAAACAAATCTCTTCAATAATAAGGAGTGGTATTCTGCCGTAAATACTGTGAAGAAATGAGGGTTAATACCCATTTGTACTTCACTTTTAATAGATTAGAAGATTAGATGTGTTAAAATTACTTTTATAGTTTTATAAGATGTCAAATGAAACGTACGTTTTATCATATGAGGTCATTATTTCCTTTATATACGGAGGAAAGAAGTCAGAAATGTCCCACTGAATCATAATAAGACATGCAATTAGGTGGCTTAAGGATGTTAATATATTCTTTTAATACAGATGTGTGTTTTGTTTTCTATGTTGTCACGGAATGTAACGGAAGTGTAGAGTGGTTGCATAGAGTGGTTAACAACAAAATCACATGTCGTTCTTCTTTTAACAATGGTGACCATTAAAATAGGAATACAAATAAGTAGGAAATGAACGAATATAAATAAAATTAAAGGAATGAAAATAAATTCTCTATATATTAATCTTGGAGCATTGGTTAAATAACAATTTTGAAAAACATGCCTACATGTCAAGCTGAGAAAGCTCATCAACTTCTTTTTTTTAATCGATTTTACTAGATTTGGTGGAAGAGCTTGCATATATTTAAATTTATTACATTGTATTTATGATTTATAATAATTGTGTACATGTAAATAGATCTGGGCAAAAAAACTTGGAACCGAAGAACCGAACCAGAACCGAACCAAAATATCTGAACTCAAACCGAACCGAGGACCTTCATTTAAATAACTAAATTACAAAATACAATATATATATATATATATATAGATAGATACACTATAAATTGTAGCTAATCTGATACATTTCTGTGAATTGTATGTTGTGCTATGACAAACAAAAGTCAAAACCTAAATAACATAAGTGGTGATCCGGATGTAGGATGTAATGTTTATATGACTTAAGCTATTTTGAAAGTATTGTGTTAATAATGGAAGTTTAATGTAATTCTAACAGAAGAGAAAGTGATTTTGGTTTGGTTGCCATATTGGAAATACAAATGTGTAAAGAAGAACATGATATCAATGTATGAAAAATGTATCAATATAAACTGAAGAAAAGCAAACACAATTTTGTATACCAATTACCACGTGATGTCCATACAGAGTCATTATAGAAGAATTTCTATAGTCAGAGTCGTGTATTATTGACCAGGTCTAATCTTATTTAATAAGGCGTTGGTTTAATAATAACTGAATCAGTGTTTAAATGTCGTTGGTTTAGTTTTACGTGGTAACGTTGGTTTTGCTGGTTATTTTTTGTTTAGCCTCGAGAGAAATTTGGGAGGTAGCTATCCCTTCACAGGTACTTCGTTTAGGCCCATAAAATAAATAAAAATATATCATTGACCAGTTTCATCGCTGTTCTCTTCTTTCGGGGAGTTTGATTCATGCGATGGTGAATAGGTTATGGGGTAGAAGTTGTAGAATAGGCTGCTGTAAACTAAGTGAATCATCTTACATGTTTCATATACCGCATGAATCAACTTGACAATGGGTAATTCAGAGAGGGGTATGACATGTTGACGATTGCTTGTTATTTTTGTTTCGATTTGGAAACCAGCTAACTCATTCAAAGTCCCTTAAGTTTCTACAATTCCAGTGTGGATAACTCTTAAAAATGTTCCAGATTATTGGTACTCAAGATTAGGTCTCAGCCATGTAGCATCAGGACTTGGTGAGCCTATGCAAACGCATAAACCTCGCTTTGATCCAACTTGTTTGGGAGAAGCAAAGTTGTTGGTTGAAGTAGAACTTGACAAACCTTTTCCAAAGCAAATTGCCTTAAATGACAAAAATGGTAATATTTTTTTGGTGGATTTTAAGTATACATGGATTCCAAGTGTGTGGTAGATGTGGCCACTTAGGACACAAAGAAAAAGATGTCTACTTCCAACTAATCACACAAATGTGGAAACAAGTGCTAGTCATGAGGATCTATCTGCTCAAGAACGAAGGGCTGAAATGGATAAAGGAGAAACACAGTCCACTGTTGCTTCGGACAGTTGGTAGTACATGTTGAAAATTCAGAGTTAAATTTGGTAACATCCCAAGAAGCACAAGCTGAACATATTGTACAAACTTTGGAACCTGCTAAAGCAACAGAGACTGATTTGTCACAAGGTGTTGTTCTGAAGGATCTCTCTACTCCAGAAAACGTCCCCACTCTTTCTAAGCAATTTATAGCCGCTGGCTCCAACTCTCAAATCACTTCATCTCCATTAGCAGGTACAATTTCTGCTCCTACTCAAACTGATATTATGGAAGAAATTCCATCACATGTTATTGTCATCAAGACCAATTTGGTTTCAGTGAACAATCCATTGGCCTCTACATATTCTCCTGCACATGGTAGTCCATTTTCCATTCAAACTGATCATTATGACCAAGATGATGGAGATGGATTTACAAGTGATGCTACGGCAAATCTCAGCATGTCAAGGCTAATAAAACCACTTCAAAAATTTCAAGATATGGAATGAAACACAGTACGAGGAAGGGTAAACGAGGTCAACGAGACCGCGTTAACCACATACCATCTACTTAGTGTTTTCACTATTTTCTTGTTTTCACTAAACTTAGGATATTTTCTGAAGCAAATGCTTGATTGAATATGAGACATGTCTCATCGTACTTTCTCAAGCTTATGGTTGTTAAACCATACTTTGTATGTTTCTTTGTTTTAATTTGAAAGCCGTTTTACAAAAAAAAAACGTTGGTTTAGTTTAAATAGTTTTGATGAAATTTATTTAGGTACCGTTAATTAGATTGTAACATTTTTAAAAGGGTCCAAAAGTTAATAAAAACTTGTATTAGTAGATAATAAATAGTACTCTATTTTAATAGATTAAAAAAACATTAATGATAATACACAAAATCCTTTTTTGTGGAACAAAGAAAAAACCCATAACATTCTACTTTTATGAACGGAGGTAGTATTTTTTTTAAAAATGATTATGAATAGATCATTCCCCTTAGTTTCCTATATCAACATTTGAACCTTATAAATGTTTATTCATTGTTATCGGAATGACCAGCTAAGTATGAAGCTTGGACAGTTCGTCCTTCCATATCTATTCACGTCCACAAACATAATGTTAAATTATATACATTCCAATTTCCATTTTTATCTACAAAAGTGCATTAACAGAAATGGCAACATTATGTGAAAGTTATTGGTTACTGGATTTGAATAGATTTAAAAAGTCAAACAAAATTGAATCATTATATTAATGATTTTAAAATCTGTATAAAAATCACCTATTATTTATTTTGTGATTTCTAAATATTATTTAAAACTTGATGATAGTCCGCAAATATGCATGGAGTGAGTTTTTATATCAATGTTTATTCATTGAGTGATTTTAACATTTTGCAATATTACAATTTTTATCTATTGTAAAATGACGAATAAAAATGTCAGTCTCTTAAATGTATCATTGTTGTTGAAGAGTTAGCGTATTACAACTTATTTTAATTATTTTTAAAAACTTTATATACTAAAAAGGAAATTAAGTTTTGCGGCTGACACAAATTACCAAAACAAGATAGACAACATCGATTGTAAAATTACGAAAATGAATTAGATTTCCTGCTCTCGATTTGTTTAGTATTATTGACTCTCCATAAGTGATTTCATTTTCTATATCTATAAAATTATGCTTTCATTCTCATTTATGTTTCACTAATACGAATTTTTTTCTTTTTAACTTATTATGTGAATTTGGTGAATTTCAAAAGTATCAATTTAAAAAGATGGACATCTGTAAATATTAGTTCCATTCAAATACATAGCTAAGAATCAAATTTTTGAAGAAAATTACCGGCAAACAGTATCCACATGTTAGTGTTCAAATATAATATATTAAGTTGTTATAGAATATAAGTGCGAACTCTAAATATAAATGTCTGTCTAGTATATATTCACCAGTTCGGTCTAAAAAATCATATAATTCTAAAACAACGAAACAAATTACTGATTTTATTAACCATGCTTTTGAGGTTTAGTTACTTAAGAGTGTAATACTTTACCATTGTAATATATGTAAACTATTGTATAAACTAAGAACTGTTTGATTTATTTAATGATAAACTAGAAAATGTTTGATTTATTTAATGATAAACTAGAAAACTTATAAAAAATAATTTAAATCTCTCATTCTTACAATTATAATAACTAGATAGGGTCTTAGGGAGAGAAAAATATTAGACGAATGATAAAATCTCTCATTTTTCGAATAAACTCAAAAAGAGGTAATTGGAATATTCTTATGACATTTAATTAAAATCTTTTTAGGAATATAAATCAAGAATAAATGATTTAATATGAATGAAATGATATATATATATATATATAATACTTCCAATATTAAAAATCACTTCGATTTGGATAAGTGTATTTTTGGGATTGTCACGACCAAATAATATATTAGAAACCACCTATTTAAAAAAATAATTTGTAAATATAAAAGTATATACATTAGAGTAAGCACATAAATAAAAATCAATATCTTTTGTTTATTTACAATAATGTTTTTCCGTAAATAAATCAAAACAATTATTTTATTTAGTTTATGTGGTATATAATTAAACTTTAGTGATATTGACATATACATAGTATATTTCAATATAAATATTTATTGACACTTCCTACTCATATGATTTTATTAACATTTGTATACTTTCTGTAACAAAAAATTAAACTGTTAATCACAAAAAATTTAATGTGAGATTTTCAATACAAATTTCAAAATTAAAATATTAATATTTCAATAATTTTGAAACGCAAATTTTGAAGTGAACATAATTATATTTTTTATATATTAGATAGTTTAATTTAAATGATATATATATATATATATATATATAATATGAATATCTATTAATAAGACTTCATATTCATATGATTTGTGATCATTTGTATCTTTCTTGAGCAAAAATAAAATAAACCATTGATCACAAAATTTTCAATGTGGGACTTTTACCATTTTTAATAATTTATAGTCTTTTTAAGCAATTCAAATATAACATATAAGAAAAAAAATATTTTATTATATTATTGATGTGATTTTTTAGTTTCTTTTAATAATATATCTATTTTTTGAAAAAGGATACAAAAATTGTTATCAAATATGTATGGTTCATAATCATTAATTTTCATATATATGTTAATTATATTAGGTAATTCCGTAGATTTTATTTAAGGAAAAAATTGAGAATGTTATTTTGTACACTACTAATCAATTAATAGTTATTTTAATCAAAAGTATAATATATATTTATATGAATCAACTTATTTTTATAAGCATTATAAGAATCATCCTAATAATGACACATAGCTACGAAAATATTTTGTAATATTCCAAGATTAATATATAGGACATCGGCCTAGGTGGCAACTCGGTCATATCCGAAACGATTTTATTAAAACTCAATTTATACTGATTTGTACGACTCAAAATTGTTAAAATTGTTCTAAATCAGTTTAAATCAGTTTAAAAATGTTAAATAAATAAATCAATATGTTATTATAAAGCAACAAATTTATCTAATTTCTTTTGTTTTGTATATCTAATTTTGATAATTCTTCATAATAATTTTATAACTAAACTTAAAAATTAAAATATATCACATTAATGTATAATGTATAAAATAAATCAATAACTTATGAACACTTAGACCTCGTCTAGAATATGAATAATCTGTCTAGTAGTTAGTTCTCTATAAAACATCTAGTTACCGTCTAGAAAATTTGAAAAATTAGTTTGTAATATTCTTTATTTATATATATAATTGAAGTTTGCTTAAGGTTTCGGGATTAGTAATATGTCTTGATGCGGTCATCCACGTTTATCCTTGCGTCTGGTAATAAACAACCTCCCTTATATATCAACTTCATTGCTATAGGATTTGACCTCATTTGACTAAACTGATGATGGAGTGTATTTCTTTAGTACAACACCATTTTTTTATTGAACAGTCATCCAAAAGGGCATATTATACCCTGAGAGGCTTGAAACAGGGTGATCCCCTCTCTCTTTACTTATTTATTATGTGCATAGATGCTTTGATTGCAAATATTATAAACGCAGAGAGGAAGAAGCAACTAACAGGAATGAAAGTGGCAAGGATATTTTCTTCGATATCTCATTTATTTTTTGCGGATGACAGTTTCTTTTTTGTAAAGCACAAAAAAGAAAGTCAAACCATTCTAAGGACTTTAAAGGAATATGAGATAGTGTCGGATCAGCTGATAAATTTTCAGAAATCTTCTATTCAGTTTGGACATAAGATTGAGGAGCCCTTCGGCAGAAACTTTGGAATATTTTGGGAACTCAGAATTTGGGTGGAATGATTCATAATTTGGAATGCCAGAAAGTTTGAGAGGATCAAAGATTGAGTCTTTGATTTTATCCAGGATCGTTTAAATAATTGGGTGAATGGATGTACTTTTAGGTTTTTTAATAAGCGGGGAAAATAAGTGATCATAAAATCAATGGTTATTGTTTTACAAAATCATGTAATATCTTGTTATCGTTTACCAAAGGCTACAACAAAAAATCTGACAAGTGCAGTGGCACCAGTTTTTATAGATTTCATGGGTAAATACAAAAGGTATGCATTGATTTCATGGGACAAATTGTACCACAATAAGGATGATGGAGGACTGGGGTTAAAAGACTTCACGGATTTTAGTACATCAATGCTTAAAAAGCAGTTTTGGCGGTTGATCGAGAAGCTGAACACATTATTCTCTTTATATTTTAAAAGAGGGTACTTCAGGAATGCATCACCCCTCGATCCGATTAGATCATACTCGCCTTCATATGGATGACGTAGTATTGTCTCTGCTAGATCTTTGGTTAGCAAATGACTAATCAAAATGGTGGGATCAGGGTCTTCTTTTTCAGTGTGGAATGATCCTTGGCACCCAACCACTCACCCAAGACCAGAAAATAGAAATCACCATAACATTTACCCAGACCTCACAGTTGGTTATCCCATCAGCATAACTTCGCGAACATGGAATATGCAGGCACTTCGTTGTCTGATAGACCCCCATGATAAGAAGATTATTAAAAACATACCATTGGATAGGACAAAAATTGCATATAGAGATGGATGTCATTTTACAAATAATAGAAAATATACTGTGAAATCTTGATACCATATCGAACGAGTTTACCATGACGGAGGACAAATGCCATCAGTTTATGGACCCACGGTCGATGCTTTGAAGGCCTACTGTTTGAAAAGAACTAATTGTTTTACTAAAACTATATTTTATTAAGAAAATAACTCTTAATCAACTTAGTTTTATTTCACTTGATTATTTTTATCAATACGTAACATAAACCAATAAAACATAAAATAAAATAAAAACATAAAATAAAATGGGTGAAGTAGAATGTTGAATCTTATAAAAAAATGTTGCAGATTGTAAGAATTAAAATGGACGTTAAATTATTTATCATAGATATGTTACTAATTTATGTATTTGTACATGTTCCATGTATATTCCCAGAATACAAGGATTTATTGATATTAAATGGCTATAAATTTCACAAAGATAACAGATTTTAACTATTTTTGTGTAAAAATTTGAGCATTATAATAGATAAAAAGTGAAGCATATACACACACACACAAACACACACACACATATATATAGATGATGTATGATATGATGTATAATATGATTTATCAATAAATTAAATAACAAGGACTCGTTAAATTTTGGCTATAAAAATCAAAACAAAATGGAACGGATAGATTTCCAGAAGATTAACTAACAAAAACGTATATATGACTATGGATATATGATTAACACAAATCTGTATAAGTTCATGCAATCAAAACATACATGAGTAAAGCATATGATAGGGTTTGGTGGGCCTTGGACCTTTATCCAAACTCTATTCAACAAGATGGGATTTGACCTCACTGGACTAAACTGATGATGCGGTGTATTTCTTCGTACAACACAAAATTTTATTGAACGGTCATCCAAAAGGGCACATTATACCTCAGAGAGGCTTGATACATGGTGAGCCACTTTCTCCTTACTTGTGTTGTTATGTGCATGGATGCTTTGATTGTGAATATTAAAAAGACAGAGAGGAAAAAGCAACTAACATGAATGAAAGTGGCAAGGATCTGTTTTTCGATAACTCATTTGCTTTTTGCGGAAGATAATTTTTTTTGTAAAGCACAAAAAGAAGAATGTCAAACCATTCTAAGGAGTTCTAAAGGAGTATGAGGAAGTGTTGGGTCAGCTGATAAATTTTCAGAAATCTTCTATTCAATTTGGACATAAGATTGAGGAGCTCATTCGGCATAAACTTCTCGATATTTTGGAAATTCAGAATTTTGGTGGAATGAAAGTCATATTTGAGAATGCCTGTGAGTTTGGAAGGATCAAAGACGCAAGTCTTTGGTTTTATCCAGGATCGTTTAAATAACTGGGTGAATGGATATACTTTTAAGTTCTTTATTAAGCGGGGAAAAGAAGTGATCATAAAACAAGTGGTTACTGTTTTACCAAATCATGTAATGTCTTGTTATCGTTTACCAAAGGCTAAAAAAAAAAAAACTGACAAGTGCAGTAGCACCGATTTTGGTGTATTTCAGGGATAAATACAAAAGTATGCATTGGAAGTCATGAGATAAATTGTGCCACAATAAGGATGATGTAGGAATGGGGTTAAAAAACTTCAATATTTTTAATACAACAATGCTTGGAAAGCAATTTTGGCGGTTGATCGAGAAGCCGAACACAATATTTTCTCGATTTTTTAAAAGACAGTATTTCAGGAATGCATCACCCCTGGATCCGATTAGATCATAATCTCTGTCATATGGATGGCATAGTATTGTCTCTGCTAGATTTCTAGTTAGCAAAAGACTAATCAAAATGGTGGGATCAGAGTCTTCTATTTCATTGTGGAATGATCCTTGTCGCCCGACCACTCGTCCGAGACCAGCAAATAGAAACCACCATAACATTTACCCACAGAACTCACAGTGGATTATCTCATCAACGCAACTTCACCAACATGGAATACACATGCACTTCAGTGTCTGATAAACCCCCATGATTTGAAGAGTATTGAAAGCATACCTTTTAGTAGGACAAAAATAGCATATAGAGATAGATGGCATTTCACAAATAATGGAAAATATACTGTGAAATCTTGATACCAGGTCGAACGATTTTACCCTGACGGAGGACAAACGCCATGGCAACCAATATCAGGATGTATCGTGGTTAAGAGAAAAACCTGCGAGCTAGAGGGATGGAAGGTGATTTATATTGTGTCAGATGTGAATCACCTTGGGAATTAATCAACATGTGTTTTTTGAATCTCCTCAAGAGGTACAAGTTTGGGCACTCTAGCAAATTCCATCAAATCCAAACATTTTCCCAGTCCGATCACTCTTTACAAATATGGATCATCTGTTTTGGAGAATTTGAACATGTATAATCATCAATTTGCTTGGGTTTTATGGTAGATTTTGAAAGAAAGGAACAACAATTTTGTTATCAATCTGGATATTGATCCTAGGGATACACTCACTTTGGCAAAGACAGAATCTCTACTGTGGTTGAGGCACACAACACACTTAATAAGAGGGTTGTCTAATCTAGGGATGTACAAGTCTTATCTTTACCTTCCATACCAGGAAGATCGTGTTTGACGAATGGTTCATGGAAAGAGAAATAGATTTATTCAGGTCAAGGATGGTATAGTACACTTGAAGGTTTTGATGGACTCGTGGGAGCAATGAATATCTTCATCTCCCCTCCCCCCCCACAAAATAAAACACTTTCTTTGGAAACCATTATCAAGATGTATCGCAGTTAAGAAAAACTTGCGAGCTAGAGGGATGCAAGGTGATTTATATTGTGTCAGATGTGGAGCACCTGAGGAATCAATCAAACATGTGTTTTTTGAATGTCCTCAAGCGATACAAGTTTGGGCCCTCTCGTAAATTCCATCAAATCCAGATATTTTCCCAGTCCGATCACTCTTTACAAATATGGATCATCTGTTTTGGAGAATTTCTTTGATTATGGATAATCATCAAGTTGTTTGGGTTTTACTTTACATTTTGAAAGAAAGGAACAACAATTTTTTTAGCAATCTGGATAGTTCATGGAAAGAACAAGAGATTTACTTATGTCAAGGATGGTATAACACACTTGAAGGTTTTGATGAACTCATGGGAGCAAGGAATATCAGGGCAGTCTTTCACCCCTTCGTTCAGAAATAGAGGCACTTATTTGGGCGATGGAATGCATGAGGAATATTTTAGGTCAATATCATGCTAATTTTGCAACAGATTATTCTCGTTTGGTGAATATGGTTTCAAAATCAGAAGAATAGCCAACATTTGCAAGTTATTTGTAAGATATCAAGATCCTCGAAAAGTAGCTTCAACCACTCAGAACACAATCATATATCAAGATCGGAGAATACCAAGGCGAACAACTTCACAGGCAGTGCCAGAAAATAATCGTCGTTTGTCGTTCATTTACATGCAGTAGTTATTTTACCTGTTTTAAAATAAAATGTTAATATCCTCATGGCTTCAAAGGTTGTAGAAAGGAATCCACACAACAATTACTGAAGGAACATAGCGCCAAACAACGTCAATGAAATCCTCATTCAGAGAGGCACACTCTACCTCTCAAAGTGTTAAACCGAGAATGGAAAACTGAAGTGGAACTGAACAAAAAGAATGAATCTCTAACTAGAATGATGTTCAAACAACTGAGTTGTTTCTATATTTCTAGAACCAAAAATAAAAACCAAACCAGAACTTAACAAAGAATCGAATGGTATCCATATATGGAAATACAAATTATATAACTAAAATATTAACTATGTTAGTTTAAAAATTACCAAATATATTTTAAATATTATATATAAATTGAAATGTCTGAAAAACTTACATGAAAATTTTATCCAAAATATTTTAAATTATCTGAATTATTTGAAAGAACTGAATTACCGAAACCATTTTTATTCGGAATATAATTTATCAAAACTACCTGAAAACCTAAAATAAACCAGAAATAAACTGGAACAGTAAACGGAAGTAAAAATTGCGATTTTGAGAAGTAAAAATTTAGGGGTTTTTCTAATTTCAAAACGATGTAACTTAGGTTTAACGGGAACAGTAAACGGAAGTTAACTCCGTTTAATCGTGTCGTTAGCCGAGATAACGACGTATTGAATATGGCTTAGTCAAATTAATTTGAGGCTTTAAACGGTTTGTCAAAATAAGTCTGTGCCTTAAATGGTTTAAGCAATAGTTCAGGCTTTTTTTGAACCAAATTTGAAAATTCAGGATTTAAAAGACAATTTTCCCAACCAAAATTATAACAGATATTAGCTCGTTCCTAACCTTGTTATCCGAACCGAACCGAACGAAAAAAACAAAATAATCTAACTAAATTTTATAGATAACCAAACGGTTCCTATATCCTTACAACCAAAAACCAAACACACATGTCTATTTCATAATATGGTAAGGCGTTAATAATGTTCCATATGTGGCAACATTTTATTAAAATGCATGAATAGCAGGGGCGGACCTAGAAAATGATTTAACATTTTTTCATAATATATATATATATATTAAGTATAATTTATTTCATTACACTATATATTTTTTTAAGTAACATTAATCAGTAAAGGTTTAAGCTTTATAATTTTCAGAAAATAGATCATATAAAAATAGATTATTTTTTATAATTTTAAATTTTCCATTTTCAGTAATATTATAAAATTATATGTAGCACACAATATTTTATTACAAAATAATTTATTCATTTTAGTTTTTATTTAGTTTAAATACTGAAAATTAATATAAAATACCTTTTGGAGTGAAAATAAACTATAATTTTATTTTGGAAAAAATAATATTAGAGAAAGGAAAAAATAAAACAATTGTAAAAGAAACAGAAAATAATTGGGGGTAGCAAAACAAATGAAAAAGGGAAAGGTGACTAAGATGTAAAAAAAAACGTTACATGGACTCGAACTCAGAAAGATGGGGCACAACTTAACCTTTTGGACCATTAGACCTACACGATTATGTATGTTACTTCACGTCACAAGATATTTATATTACTTAGGGTGTTGCACGTGCCACATCCTTTACTCACCTGGATCCACCTCTGATGAATAGAGAGATGGATCCAGGTGAGTAAGGATAACTCTATTTTGATGAATGAGAAGAGGATAGATCGAACCAGGCGGAAACCGAACTGGAATAGACTATTGTAGCTAGAAGAGTCGGTAGACCCCACATGATTAGAATTTGGCGAAAGACAGATCTGTCACAAGATTTCGACAAGAAAAACTTGAGTTGGTGATGATTACAGACAAACCACACAAAACATCAAAAGATACGGGACTACAAGCTCCGTCGGATAATTCCAATTAACTTGAGGAGTAAGTTAACTCATTAAAGTGAATTTTAATGGGTTGATGAAAAAGGAAAACATATCGAGATTAGGAATGTTTCCATATTATTATTATGAAAAGATGTAGATTCATCCTATATAAAGATTTCTCATGACAAACGTAATATCATGAGAAACACATTGATTTAGTTTTGAGAGAGTTTCTAAAACTAATAAGAAGAGTTAGTTCTTATAATTTTTGTGTTCTTACAAAATTAATTGGTATCAGAGCCAGGTTGACGAGAAATCTGTAAGAAGACTTAAATACCCTTCGAGAGATGAATGATATATCCTATGAGTTAGGAATGAGAGGTGTGTATGGCAGAGATCAAGTCAGAAGATCCTGGAAATCAATTATAGGACACGAGAAGAATGTGATCCTTAGTTTGAAGGGGAGAATTAGACAAAGAATGTCTAATATATAAAGAGATGTTTAACTCTAATTAGTTCGAGGCCTTTTGAAAAGGAAACCAAAAGTAAATCCATGCGGGCAAGCCTCTAAGACCCAAAGTAAACAATATCGTACTAATTGGATAATATAGAGTTGGACATGTGCTTTAACAATCCCAACAAGCTCCACAACCACCCAAAATCGAATAGTTCTGACTTAAAAAAAGTTGCATCAAAAATCTACATGAATCAACAACTAGACATCAAAAGGGAAGAAAAACATATACAAGAGCCCGACCGAACATGGAGATATGGGAGCCTCCATGGCTTCATCCACTGGCTGGAGAAAAAGGAAAAGACGAAGGTTGATGCCGTATGTCTTCTCATGTAGCTTGCTATCATTTACACTTGCACACTGACGAAGTTACGACAACTAGTTAACAAGGCCCATCAAGTAAACTGAAGTCTGCCAAATTACATGCCGGCTTAGAGAAAATATAGAAATCAATCAGCTATAAAAGAAGAAGGAAAAGGATGAATAAGAAAACACATCCACATACACATGCAAGCTGGCACACGATTAGGATTTTCATAGTTAACTTTGTTCTTCTCGAATTGAATCATCTTTTACGATATATTAGTCCTTCTCCTTGTAATCAACTTTTAATCATTCGAAAAACATTTTTCAAATAACAAATTGCGTCTTCAGTATGTGCTGAATACATATTAAACAAAACTTGAAATTAATATTTTTTGAATTAAAAAGTAACACCTTGCATTTACAGTGAAACTTAACACCTCCTTGAAACTAAAAATATTTGATGTGAAATGCCAAGGCTGATGCTCTACCCGTTGGAACAGCCTTAATGGAAAGAGGTATTGAACCAAAAATGCAAGAGATGGGGGCTGTTGAAGCAGCAATTTATGTCATATTCCAGTGTCCGTTTGCCAGTGAGTGGAATAAAATACCCGGAATCCACTTTCTTATAAGTCAAATCTCACTCCAAAATTCGCTCACCTTCCTTGTTTGAAAGGTACCAACAAATCATTACCTTACCCCCCCCCCCCCCCCCCCCCCCCGACGGGACTTGGAGTTGTTCCTCTTGTTCCTCTCCACCCTTGGGTCTTTTGTACCTTATGGACTAATAATAGAAACAAATTTCTCTTGAAATATAGATTTCTTAATGGAGGAAGATTATCCAGGATGCTCGAGTTCATAACGCAGCTCATGACTCTGTACAACGCTCTATAGTGTCGCCTATTGTGGATTGTTCTTGTTCTGCTCTGTGTAATGGTCTATTGTGCCCGTCTTCTGGTTTTTAAGGTACCAACTCTTGGAGTATCTTCTCCGATGTAGCTTGGGATGCAACCATTGGCAACTGCGGTTTGGGCTGGCATCTCCTAGACGGTTTAGCAAGGCAAGCATGCAACTTCTCCTCAAAACTCCGCTTTGTTTTCTCTGCCTTTGTAGCGAAGGCCTTGGCGTTCAAAGCTGCAGTATCAACAGCAGCTTCCCGACGTATTTCAAGTACTCAATGTTTTTTCGGACTCAAAGACACTCATGACTTTCCTCAAATCAAAAGAAAATAATGTCTGGATTCAAAGAATTCTCTTTGATATTCATTCTCTATCTATCTTGTTTACTTCTAATTCGTTCCATTTTATCCAGTATGTGGGAAAATCTATTGTAGATACAATAGCCATATTGGCGCTGCTCTCTGGCAAGCTCTCCTATTTTGGAATAGTAGATTTTTTTTTTCGAGTACTAATTAAGTAGTGTTTGATTAAAAAAAGAAGAAGTTATTAGTTGGCTTTACCTACGGATTTTGTTAATTGGTTGCCTTATAGTATTGAAATCTCTATTTCCTCCGTTTCTAATGCATCTCATTTATGGATTCCTCATTTATTTGTATTCAGTTTTCATCCTTTTGTGGCTTGAACGTAATTAAAATTTTGTTGTTGTTCTGGTATGGTTGTTAAGAAAATAAGAGATCATATTTCTTTGTTGCATAATCAGTACATTCAACTTTGAGTAACACGAAAATAAATGAATATAAAAACTTCAAACTTATGATATGCATATTTATCATAGATATGATTTTGACCAAATTGTAGTCAGAGGTACATTCTTAAATAATCATCCATACGCTTGTATTTGACATCCGGATATAGACTTGACGCTTCTTCATCTTCTCTGACTTCGTGATCAGTGAGACATCCTTCATAGAAGATATGATAAAAATGTCCTATCCCTGCTTGATGTGGAATCTCCATGTCTACATTTATGTAACAAAATAAATTAACATATAATGGGCTTTATGTTTTAAATGGACATAAAGTCTAGTCTATTAAATCCGTCTAGCTGAAATTGATATATAGTAGTTATATATTATGTTATACATTATGATTGTACTTACGTTCAATGTTGGCAAGGAAGTCTTTTGCAGCAATATTGTTCTTTTCTAATTCATTTCCGGTTAGGCTTTCCCAAATATTAACCAATTCACTTTGCGTGAGAATGTTGTCCTGAGGTCTGATATACACGGTTTTGTTCACTGTTCGTGGATCGTCTAGTGTTTTTGCGGTGTATTTTGCGATATCGTTATTACGATCAAGCTTTTGAGAGAGAAGAAGAAGTTTGTTACAGAAAATATATTTCCATAAATGATAAAATGAATATTTACACTTATATATAGCAAGCGCTATTCTAAACCGAACTAAACCACTAATCTGATTTACACATTTACATCTAACCGGAAAACCGGGTTATATACTCCAATAGGCTCCCTCAAGATGAGACTTCAAAGATGTTATGGAGACTCATCTTGGACTTAAGATGATTGAATTGGTGAGGAAACAATGGTTTAGTCATAATGTCAGCAACTTGGTCCGTAGTCCTAACATGAAGCGTCTTCAAAATGCCTCTATCAAGTCGTTCACGAACAGAGTGACAGTCATTCTCTATGTGTTTCGTCCGTTCGTGGAACACAAGATTCGTTGCAATGTATATGGCTGCAGTGCTATCAGAAAACATGATAGGAGGCTGAAGCAAAGGTACCTTGAAGTCTTGAATCAGTTTGATCAACCATACCAACTCCTTTGAAGCTTGAGACAGTGCTCGATATTCAGCTTCTGCAGAAGAACAAGAAACAACATCTTGCTTCTTGGATCTCCACGAGATTAAAGAATCACCAAGAAACATAGACATTCCAGTGGTTGATCATCTACTATCACGACATGTTGACCAATCTGCATCAGCAAACCCTTTCAGTGTCAAGTCTGGAGTAGCAGAATAAAACAAGCCTTGGCCAACAGTCCCTTTTACATATTGTAAGACGCGATAGACAGCATGTAGATGTGGTACTTTAGGAGCAGATGAATATTGGCAAAGCTTGTTGACAGCGTATGTGATATCAGGCCTTGTAATGGTGAGATACATCAATCTACCAACCAGACTTCTGTACATCTCAGGGTTGTCAACAGGAATACCTTCATCAATAGACAAATGCAGATTCGGTATCATTGGAGTAGAAACAGGTTTACATCCAAGCATGCCCGAAGAAGTGAGAAGCTCCAAAGCATATTTGCGCTGGCAAATAGATATACCACTACTACTGCGTGCTATCTCCAAGCCCAAAAAATATTTGAGAACACCAAGATCTCTGAGTTTAAACTGCTGAGATAAGTCGTGTATCAAACTCTTTGATCTTGACTCGTTTGTACTTGCCACCACAATGTCGTCCACATAAACCAATACAGCAACGAACTGACCATCATCACATGTTTTCAAGAAAAGTGTGTGATCTCCAGTTGCTCGAGAGAAACCCAAACGCAACAGAGCAGCATAAAGCTTCAAGAACCACTGCCGTGACGCCTGTTTTAGACCATATATGGATTTGTTCAATCTAAAAACAGAGTTCTTAGGCAGAGTAATACCTTTTCTCTCTTCATAGCCATCTGGTATCTTCATATAGATCTCTTCATCCAACTCTCCATTCAAAAAGGCATTTGAAATATCAAGTTGATGAAGAAACCAATTTCGAGAAGCAGCTACCTTTAAGAGAAACCGTATTGTTGTCATCTTTGCTACTGGAGAAAATGTTTCTGTGTAGTCCAGTCCTTCCTTTTGAGTGAAACCTTTAGCAACAACACGAACTTTTCGTCTTTCAAGAGTGCCATCAGCATTATACTTCAATGAGTAAAGAACTTTACAACCAACCGCTTTCTCATTCACCCCAATATGCCAGCGGAAGTTGTGATTGGAACATGAAAGCCCGAGCCACATATGTTGGTGCTTGCGTTCGACGACTGAGTTCTGCTCCGGTGTCTCAGGACATGAGTGATAAGGCACTATCCCCTTCTCTGCGTAGAACGATGTGAAGTTGAGTTCTGGAGCATTATCTGATCTAACTGCTTTGACCTTCACATTGTATTCATTCTCTACTCGTGTAATGAAAGCAGGAAACAGAGTGAGAACTTCATTCTTTGTACGCATCAAATAGATCCAAGTTGTTCTTGAATAATCATCCACAATTGTCAGAAAATATCTATAACCTTCAACTGTTTCAACCGAAAATGGTCCCCAAACATCAATGTGTAAAAGCTCAAAGATCGAATTACACATATTGTTGGGAGAAGTAAAAGCTAATTTCTTCTGTTTAGCCAAATGACAAATGTGGCAGTAGGAACTTCCTTTATTCTTCTGTCGAGTTGTGCCCAAGTCTGCTGATATCAAGTCCAATCTAGAGTAAGAAGCGTGGCCTAATCTGTTGTGCCAAGTTCCAATGTCAACAACTGCGTTCACCATTGTGGACATGTTTTCTACATCGAGCACATACAGATTTCCTTGTCTTCTACCATGACCAATCATCACAGCCTTGGTAAGATCCTGTATTTCACAAGAAGTGGGATCAAATATCACTCGTGAGCCAATATCAGTAGTCAACGAGCTGATACTGATGAGGTTAAGTCGAAATTCCGGTATAAACAAAACATTTCTGAGAAGAATATGTTTGTTTATGCGAATATTTCCAACTCCACTTATCTTGATCAAGCAACCGTTTGGCAAATTAACAGAGCTCTCTACAGAGGTATCCAAAGAAGCAAATAAAGCTTTATCATGGGATACATGATGAGTAGCTCCAGAGTCAAGAATCCATGTTTCATTTCCCAAAATATTTTGAGATACAGTGAGAATTCCAATGAAACAAAATGTAGACTGAGAGAAGTTGATACCCGTGATATCAGTCTGAGAAGATGAAGCTTCTGTAGGATTAGAGACTGATGTGTTCTGAAGCTGAGAGCTGAACAGGGCGATGAACTTCTGTATCTGATCTTTAGATAAGTTGCCAATCAATCCATCAAGAGTAGGTGGCTTCGAATCAGACTGAGTAGAAGTTGGTGGCTTCTGAACTCTATCTGTCGATTTTCCTTTGAAGAGATAGCCTGGTGGAAAACCATGTTTCTTGTAGCATCTTTCTGCAATATGGCCAACCTTGTTGCAGAAAGAGCATATTGGTTTCCCTTTATGTGCACCAGATTGCACATAACAGATACCTGAAGAAGCCTGAGCAGAAGCCTGAGCTGAAGTTACATTCTCAGAGACTTGGAAAGCAGCTGGAGTAATAGCAGTTGTAAAACTCTTCTGGCTATCGTCTTGATCCAAGATATTGTACACTTCAGTCAGTGATGGTAAGGTCTTCTTCATGATTATCTGACGGCGGATCACTGCATAGGATTCATTGAGGCCTGCAAGGAACTTCACTATCTTCGCTCTTTCAGCTTTCTGTTGAAGACGTTGTGCTTGACCACAAACACAGGGATCCTCTGCCTCTTCACAGTTCTCAAGATTACTCCACAATGTTTTGAGTTTTGTAAAATAATCCGAGAGAGAAAGAGAGCCTTGACGGAGGTCTTGAATTTCCTGTGTAAGATTGTAAGTCCTTGGCAAGTTTGTCAAATGAAATCTGCTATGGAGATCACACCATATATCTGTAGCATCATTCAACCTAAGAATGCTACGATAAATCTGAGTAGAAACCGAGTTAAGGATCCATGACTTAACAAGGCTATTGCATCTAGACCAAATGCGAAAGTTTGAATCGGATTCCGGAGGACGCGGTAGCGATCCATCGATAAAACCAATTTTATTCTTCGCATCTAGAGCTATCTTCATTGCAGCTTCCCAATCATCAAAGTTTTCACCATCGAGCTTAAGAGAGACGATCTGTAAACCTGGATGATCGGATGTGTGCATAAAGAACGGAGAATGAACCGAAACCGTAAGATCCATACTCGCCGGAGCTCCCGTAGCCTGTAGATCCGGACTCGATGTCGCCGGAGAAGCAATCGGAGCGTTCCGTGCAGAGGAAGATGCCGTACGGTTCGATCGTCGAGGAATCTTCTTCACTGACACCATCAAAGCTTGATAAACCGTAATCCGAGCTCGAGCAAGAGAAAACGCGAAGAAATCACGAAGAAAACGAGCTCGATAGAAGCTCTGATACCATATTACGATCAAGCTTTTGAGAGAGAAGAAGAAGTTTGTTACAGAAAATATATTTCCATAAATGATAAAATGAATATTTACACTTATATATAGCAAGCGCTATTCTAAACCGAACTAAACCACTAATCTGATTACACATTTACATCTAACCGGAAAACCGGGTTATATACACACCAATAAACGTCTTCATCGGCGAACACCACTACGAAGATAACACCGTTAAAGCTTGACTGCTTTAGAAACTTTATGAGGTTAATCATTCAAATCTAACAGCTAAATAATAACCACACTCAGAAGAGTAAAGTTTTTCTTTGGAGGGAGTAATGATTTTAGCTTTTACGTTTCCATCTCCATATATATAAGCTTTTTTCTTTGGAGGGAGTAGATTTTTCATCTGAGATAAGTTTCCTGCCATATATGCAGCGAAGCAAGCGCCAACGACGTAAGTGTAAGGTAATCCTGCAGCTTCAATAGCATGACGCACTTCCATTTTCTGGTCGAATGTTTCTCTGCCTGGTGGTAACGCATGTCCCATACGTGGTGGATCCATACCAAACTCAGATGGTAAAAACCGCTGAAAAAAATAAATTTATGTCTTATTATTTTTTGAAAAAAATGATAGATACCCATCCAAAGTACTACAAGGAAATGTTTTATCAAATTAAAACACTTTTGATTTGTTTATAGGTCCTTTACTTTAGGAGACGTAAAAGTTAAAAACAACAAACCTATCGGCAACAAATTTTAGCAAAAAAAAAAAAAAAAAAAAAACAATCCTATCGGCAATCTTTTAACTTTTTCTACCGACCAATCTTAATCTTTACTTTCATTACCTTAACATTACCAGCCTCTTTGATGGCTTCAAGAAGCTTGAGCTGGACAAGGATGTTATGGCTACGGAAGTGAACGCCCGACATGGCGGAGACAACGACGTCTACGAGTTTCACTGCTGATACGAGGCTTTGGTGGTCGGAGAAAGAAGCTTCGACGAGACGAGCGCCAAGTTTCTTGAATGACAAAAGGAGTTGGACTTTCTCGATGTCAAAACCAATCTCTGGTCGCTGCAAAACGTAAGTTTCGTGACCTTCAGCCAAACACGCCCTCACGATTCTCTTCCCCAAGTAACCCGTCGCTCCCACCACCAAAACGCGCGTTTTCTCGCCATTTTTGGTCTCTCCCATTTTTTTCTCTTGATCTGTGTCACTGTGTGTTTGGTAGAAGTGTCTCGCTCGCTCTTGTATATATATATATGGGTTAAAACATATATATATATATATATATATATATATATGTATATATATATCTAATGTACTCATAATGGTTATTATATGCATTGTAAGTAAAGCTATTGATGGTTGGTATGATGCCTACAAAATAAACAAAACATACGATTTTATTATTTTCTTGACGGAAAAACATTCGATTTGTTTGGGAGAGATCATATGTTTTTAATGAATTAGTGTTATGTTACAAAAGCACAATATCCACATTTTTCTTTTAAAAAATTAATGTTACATCATCCACAGTTAGTAACATTTAGTGTGAAATAGGGTTGTAAAATTAAAAATATTATATTATACCTATTTATATATGATACTTAAGATATAATGTGATGAGAAAAAACTTATCATTGCATTGTGAACATTCATTTTGGTTACATAAAAGCACTGAAATTGTTTATGTTTAAAATATATTTGACATTGTATTTATCCTAGTTATATAGTGGTTTTTGTAAGACAGCAGTCTTATAGTGTTTTAAAGCAATTCATTTGAGAAAAAGTTTACTTTTTAAGCTTTATAATCTTTAGAGGATTAATATGTCCATATTTGTTTCCCCATAGAAAACCGTCAATTAATGTGGGATTATTTTTCTTTGAAATTTTCATTTTAATCTGGTTGAATCCAAGGAAATCCTAAACCCACATATAGACTTTTTTTTCAGTGCATTCAAATGGATTCTAAAGCATGAATTCATATCCGCATTAGGTGAACAAAATAATATGACTTAGTTTCGCATAACAAGGGAATCAAACCTGAAACATATTTGCGTCTCAGGTCCGTCCACTACCACTTGACCACGAGATCCGTTTTAATGTAAGATAAACGAACTACACAACCTAGAACACACAATAGTACAAGGGCAATACTTTTCAAAAAATACGACTAGATTAATTCTTTTAAAAGCACATACAAGTTTTTCTAACTTCAATTTGGAGAAAAATCACTGTTTTTTGAATCGAGAAATTTAAAGTCTGAAACCTGTTTATCCAGTTTCACATTGTGGTTTTGCGAGAAGGTTTCCCGGTGAACAAGAGAGAGAGTTAGAACGCAAGTAAGGTTTCCTTGGAAAGATCTTTTTGCGAGGAATCTATATCAGTTGACGGTTTCTTGTTTAGGGTTAAGAACAAATAATTATGCATGTTGCTTCTATTCAAGAATCATCTTGTTCTGTCAAAACCAGAAACCCTAATTCTCTCTTCAAACGTAAAACAGTTTCAGATCGACAGAACAACATTTCAACCGCTTTGACTGTTTTGACCGCTATTTTCAGAATCTACTTTAAACCTTAAGGCAAATATGAGGGTGTGATATGTGGATTTTCTGTACTACTAGGAAAGTTGTATTGTAAATACTATGTCTAGAAGATTGTTTGACGTTTGATTATTGATGCATGATGATTATTTGTGATGATGATGTTGACGATGAGATGATAGTTGATTATTGATTATTGATGATATGACATGTATATTTATATTGTGTGAAGTCAGAGTGAGGAAGAGGACATGGCGATCCCGTCAAAACCCATAAACCGGCTGACGAGTCCAAGGTGGCTTACGACCTTTTGAGGTGACTCTCAGCCTAAGTGTTATGTTATTATTAATATTGGAAATTGTTATTAGATAAGAAATGTTGATGTGATTAATAAAGTCATGTATTGATATGAATAATGTGATATGTTTGTTGATTGATTGATATGTTGGGTGATGCATGTTCTAGGACTAGTATTTTTGCACACATGTTGTTTATTAGTATTAGGAATCATGTGGGCATACATGACAATTCTAACTGAATGACTGTGTTATTCACCTCTTTTCCCTTTTCATTTTTAGTGTATGCAGGTGTTTCTTTTGATCCAAGTTAGAGCACAAGATTAGAGATTGGGGGACAGGCGTTACAATTGAATTGTAACATTCCGAGTCGTGGTATGTGAAAAGGCTTAAGAGAATTGATCTGGTTATCTATGTTACCAAAGTTGACTTACCTTTTCCGTCACCCATACGTTTAGAACTCCAGAGTTAAGCGTGATTGGGCTCGAGTAGTGAAAATATGGATGGCCTATCGGGAAGTGATTCGCGATACCGTGCGGGTGAGATCAAAACACAGAAAAATGTCATGTGGTTATTGCAGAATCAGTGATTCGCGATACCGTGTGGGTCGCCCATTAGCTGAGGGCGGTCAAAGCTTTATAAATGTTATCAGAGCTGGTTAGCCATCTACATTCCGACATGAGAGGCGTTTTGAGACCAGTCGTGGGGCGTAACGAGGACGTTGCGTTTTTTGATAAAGGATAACACCCCGAGTTGTGATATGTGAAAATGCTTAAGAGAATTGATTTGGCTACTTATCTAACCAAAGTTGACTTATTTTTTCCGTCACACATCCGTTTAGAACTCTAGAATTAAGTATGTTTGGACTGTAGTAGTAAAGCCAAAACACACAAAAATGTTATGTGGCGATTGCAAAATCAATAGACAAAACTCTAGAGGGTTAGAAAAATTAACGACCGACCATTAAATGAGAAAAGACCCATGGACAGAGAGAACCGGCATAGGTAACCCATTAACTATAGACGGTCGGGACGTTACAGTATATACAAACTAAATTTTGACCTTATAAATATATTTTAAAATTATGAAATTTGAGCTGAGGTCTTTAAAAGCGAAAATCAAAGCATTAATATAGTCTCGTCCGAATACCACTCGACTCTGCAACATATAATTTTATTCTTGGGGAGTTTTTTCAAATGTACGAACAACAATATTATAATTTCTAGTTTTCTACAATAAAGATTATGATTTAATTTGAAGAAATATAAAAATCTTCAACAGTCCTACATGGGGCGGCGGTCTTCCATTGCCGTAAGTAGTACTTGCAAAGCTTAAGAACAAAAACAAACAAGACCAAATAATTGAGTTCGTAGAATGTTAACCCTTTTTATATAGTTTAAATAATACATTTTGTAAGAATACGTACTACTATTAATTAGTTTCATGAAACTTCAAAAAAATATCAAAATCCATTTTGAAAACAAGATTAATCATTAACAACGATGAATGAGTTTCTGCAAATTTGAATTTCAGTTAGATATTTCTTAAATAATTTTTTATTAATTTATACTACAATTTATTTCTCAAGAACATTTGTTAGTAATATAATATTATTAATAATATTATGTTCAATTATGTATTTCATTATTTAAAATATTATTCTATCAAATTTAATTAATATTGAACACAAATATAAATACGATAACAGAAAAAAAACTCAAATATAAAAATTAAAATTTTCAAAAAAAAAACCAAAAAATATATCCGCTCCAGTATATAAAGGACAGGTCATAATCTAGTACATTATACTAAAAATGTAGGAAATAATTAACATTATTTCTTAATACTAGAAAATATTGTTCATGCACCAAATATAAACCTTACATAAATCAACTAATAATATTAACATATACTATATAAGGCTTCTTTGCTAAATAATAAAGAAAGGGAAATTAGATTTTGGAAAAAAGAGTAGAGAGAAATAGGAAGAGAAAGTAGGAAAGAGGATGGATTTTTGGTTGAATTATAGTTTTTTTTGGTTATTATATCTAATTTTTCTACTATATACCACAAAAGATGCACAAAAATATAGAAATTCTTATCAAACAATGCATAACGGTGTTAGGATCTTCTGGTTAACATTTAATAATGGATAAAGTTATTCATCATCTTTTTGCAATAAATCGTAGAAGTTTCAAATTATTGGTCACTAATCTTTTTTTATAACTATGGTCAACTGTTAATAATACAGTACCAAAAATGTAAATTATTTTTCCCAGATAAAACTAAAATTAAAAAAGAGTTTTGTGTTTTGGTAGTGATTAACTTGAGGACAAAAACCTAATAAAGTGAAGCCACTACAGTTCCAGTCACGACTACTGGAGAATTAATATTTCGACGTCATCAGGAACAAAAGACCATACGTGGCAACATATGATTAGTCTGGACCATTTCTGTGGTGCGAGGATACATATGTATAATTCAAAAAAAAAAACTGAAATTGAACTAGTGATATTACATCCTCAATTTTAAGAAGTAAAACTATTTGAAACCAAATGAAATTGTGAATGAGAGGAAGGGGTTTTACGGCCTTGTGGACTACAAGTTATTCTATACAATCGTTCTAAAATTGAGTGTAAATCATAAAACCAAAATCAAAAGAAAAATCATGAGAAAAAGGAGAAAGAATTATGACCATAGATAGGGGACGATAGGGTTTCGTTGTCACAAAGATAAAAGAGAGAGAAGAATCGGGTTGGTGAGAGCACCGTCATTGGTTGAGTTAGGGGCCACGTGTGAAGTATTTGAAACTTGTGTAATATGGTGATAGGCAGAAAAGCAAATGATGGTTGTAGTTTCAGTGTTTCGTCACTTCACTTTCGTGTACCCATCGGACGGCAGCCTTTTACTAGATCCTTACTGATCGTGGATTCAGAGTGGCACGCAATATTCAACATACCGCTAGAGATTAGCTGGATCTTTGTTTGATATTGACATACAATCCGATTGCCGGTTGTTTAAACCCAAAGAGTAGTCCTAGAAAATTATATTTCTTTTTGACCTTGAAATTTTCTTAACCTAATAAAATAACTGTTATAAAGTATATTTCTTGCATGTCTCCACCGGGTTAGTCAGTTGATTTTATTGAACAGGACTTTTAGCTTGATTATTCCAATATTTGACTGAGAGTCTTGGTATATTTGAAACAGACTGATTATTCCAAAATGTGTATGGTTTTCGTCTTTTTCAAGAATGCCTATATAAGGGCATCTCCAATAAAACACTATTTTTACTCTATAATTCATTCTATTTAGAATAACTTTATTATAGAATTGATTTTGCTCCAATAGTTAGCTTTATAACAGAGTGACTCTATAATAGAGTGGAAAATAGAGGGATGCAACTATTTTATTCCAAATATAGAGTAAAATGGTTGCATCTCTCTATTTTCCACTCTATTATAAATCACTATATTATAAAGTTAATCATTAGAACAAAATCAACTCTATAAAAATTGACATTCCTCTATATTTCACTCTATAGTAAAGTAACTCTGTTATAGAACGTACCATTAGAGCAAATGTTATTGTATAATAGAGTTATTAAATTATAAAGAAAAATAGTGTATCATTGAGATGCTCTAAGTAGTTGATAATTGACTTTTAGAACACCATTAGAGCATCTTTATTGCAATATTTCATCACATCTTATGGGAATATAATAAAAGGAAAAAAAGGAAAAACTAATGAGAGATGTGTTTTTTGGTTACTATGGAAGAAGTGTTTTGGTGAATTTTGTATTTATTAAATAAAATATTTGTGTACTTTAATTAATATGTTTGTTTCTTTTATGTTTTTCATTTCTTTGTTTCATTTTTTTCATAATAAGTTGAAATTGTATATTGGGTATCTTTTTATTTTCAAATAAAATTTAGTCTTACTTTTTTATGTTTTCAATTTAAAAATTATTTTTAATGTTTTAAAAATTTATTATATGTTTTAACATTATTAAATTATATAATTATTAAGATACAAGTTCTATATCCTCCCACTTATCCTATTATTAATTATTACTAAACTTCATTTTTTACTTATTTTATTAATTTTTCACATCTAAGCTATATCCCCTCACTTATTCCATTAAAGATGCTTTTAGTGGGTGATACGTTCTCTAGAGTATCTCAACCATATTCTATCATAATTAATTAAAATTTAATTTAATTTAATTTAATTTAATTTGTAAAAAAGCATAAACCACTAAAATATCAACACATGGAATCAAAGTCTCTCAAATTTCTTCTAACGTGTCTTCCCAGTATCTTATGTTTTTCTGTCTCTCTCTCTCTCTCTCGTACTTTTTAATTTTTTCTTATTACTTTATTGTATAGAAACACAAGGGTAGAAACCCTCACTGCTAAAGCCGTTAGAGTTTTGATATTTTCACGTAATTTTCTTATGATAAATTCTGTACATGTTCAATATATGAGTAGTACGAAAATATTGAAACCAAATTTTATTTAATTTTCATTTTAACTACCTAAATCATAATAGATTATTATTTTTCACAAAATACAAAATAATTAAAATATGAGATATAAATATTAGGGTAGGGTGTTGAATTTAACTAGACTTCTAATGGAAAAGTGGATCAAACATTGGAGATCTAGAATATTAAGTGGATCAAATGCAACAAGAGTGGATCTAACGGATCTAACTGTATTAATGGGGTCCAAGTGGATCTAATAACGATCCAAAATATGTCTGAATGGTAAAAGTAGATAAAATTTGTAAAAAAAATTACACATTTGTACGAAGTTGATCACATTCCAGGTGACTACTTAGATGGGAGTTGGGAATCAGACTACTACCAGCGTACATACGCAGTGGAGACACATGATGAAGAGTATGATGAAGATTACATAAGGGAAATAGATATTGAATACTCATTCCTCCGCAGAGAAGAAGAGTATGATGAGGATTACAACAGAAACATACCATATACATACACCATGACGTATACCACCCATGATTTTTGGGAATAAAGAGAGATTGAGTAATCTTTCCTTCGCATAGATGAAGAGCCCACCCGATATGTTTCCCACACATTCATTCCAGCAAGACCGTATTCAGCAGCCTACGAGGAAGGCAGCAGCCTCAACCCGATCCATAGATAAGACAAAGGAAAATCGATCGACAATGCATCGATCGATACGACAGTTTCAAAGACGCGAGATGATTGGCCAGCACACTGCTATCCAATCTTTGCCCTAGAAACTACTACACCTTCCCAACATGTGGAGGAATTCAATGAGAACCGCAAGGGAGAATCAGCTACAGATCAACAAGGAGTTCTCACTAGAGATGGATCTCCCTCACATGGAACCATGCTACCAGAATCGATCGATGCAACACAGTCAGCATCGATCGACACCAGTCCAAGGCAAGGACAGAACAAAGCAGAATCGATCGATATGCCAGACAACGCATCGATCGATATGAGTCAAGCCGACATTGAGAAAATTGGAAATCTCAAAAATGGCAATCTCAAATGTAGAAATTTGGTTGGTAATTACCACTATAAAGGAAGTCACAGGGTAGAAGCAATTTCTCAAACCCTAGAAGCAGAAAAGATGCATCAGCCACCTTCCAACCCTAAGCTATATGGAGAAGAATTCAGTTGCAGTCTTCCCCATCAGCTACACCACAAGAAATCGATTGATGAACAATCCTCTGGATCGAGCGATACTCAACCCTTACCATTCGATTTTCATAATGATAATAAGTTAGATCATGGATATCTAACACCTGATGAATTTTGTATTTTCAGGGACCCAAAAGGCAATGCAAGGTCTATGGATGACCGCATCTTACAAGTATCCAAAGAAGACATTGCAGACATTCTTTTCATGGCCAATGGACCAGACAACTTATTCTTCAAGCAACGTGACGACCCAGAGTATCAGAAGATGATAGCTGACGCAGACTATGCAATAGTATGCAGGAGAGAACCATACTTCAAATACCTATATCATCTAGAAGATGCAGAATCTATCGACGGTGATACCTCTGCATCGATCGATAAGGTTCCTCCCGAGTACAAGGAAGAGAATGATAAGTATGGCGTATACATAGATATGTATGGACGTCCACGAAGCCTTACAGGAAAAGTCATTCCAGTACCCACCTTCCACATCAGAGACATCTTGCAAAGAGCTTCGCTATGTGAGCCATCATTCCTATGCCTACCAGAACATGGAGAGAAGTTCACTAAAGCCACACCTTCAGATCCAGATCCTTACAGCAGAGCAGAGTTGGATGAGAAGCTCAATGAAATCTATACCATTCAATATGATTTAATGAATGATTTCAAGTGCAAACTTGATAGTGTCTACCATCCACTCAATGACAAGATTACATGGCTGAAAACAAACATGGAGTGCATTGCAGATGATATCAACACCATACTGGAGCAGAGGACAAGAGGATCTTCAGCAAGGAAACCCTGGAAACCTTCGACATCAAACGAGTTTCCACACCATGCATCGACCGACGACAGATGGATACCATCGACCGATGCAGCTTACCCTAGATCGATCGACACCAACTACAAGCAATTGATCGACAGGCTCTTTAAAATATTGAAAGAAAAGTTGTGTTCTTTTGAAGAAAGAATTGGTAGTTCCTACTACCCCATGAGCGACGATATGGACGCACTAGCCACACGAATGGATGCTTTGGAGCAAGAGATGGATACAATTCAGCAACAACTCGATTTTTAACAAAAGACATCTCCATTGATCGATACTTCTACACCTACATCGATCGATAATCAGCAAGCACCAGCCGAGATCCAACAACAATCGATCGACATCAACAAATATCCATCGATCGACGACAGCAATCCAGAACCATACACTTCTATCAAAGAGGAGATACTCAACACCATCAAGACAGATAACCAATGGGAAGTAGAAGCCTTAAAGGAGAAACTTGATGTGTTCTACTGCAGCCTCAACAGCAAAATCAACTAGGTAACCAAGAGAAGTGAACTAATGCAACAAGAATTGGATTTTCTCCGCAACAAGCAACAGAAGCAGTCACCATCGATCGATACTGACGGCTCGACATCGATCGATTTAGATACAAGCCAGCACGATGGATGAAATACATAATTCCATTACAAGCCAAAATATGAAGCTAGAGCTCACGATACCTACATGAGACCGAAGAGAAGCTGGTCAGATACATCAGAGGATCCAGCCACTCAACGAAGAAAAGCTACCTACACCAAGAATGAAGTTGACAAGATGATAGCTGAGATCTATGAAGCCTTACAATATTCAGAGGATGACTACTACAAGAAGTTTGATGATATCTACTTTCCCTTCGATAGCAGCATCGCCACTCTGTAAATCATTTCATCGTATAATATAAGCTAGTTTTATGACTACTTTACGATGAAAAAAATAATCCTTGTAAATTAACTTTAGTTTTAGAATGAAAGTATTTTCTCATTAGTTTACGACTAAAATACGTGAAATTCAATATTCCTCATAAAGTGGACATACAATAGACGTAAATTTGCGAGTCAGCTATTTCCTCGTAATTTTTCCTAGCTATGCAGATGTTTTCTTGTAGTGAAACATTAGTAGACCCTTTATTATTAACTCTTTACCATATTGAATGGATTTCAACCATAACAGTCATGAGTTGTATTCAACTGAAGAAATGTCGATGAACAATGATACATTCTTTTATATATCCTACTTATCAAAGAATTAAGATTTTGTTGGATCTTCCCATTTTACTTTCATAGTAGAGCTTTGTTGAATTCAAAAATATCTCTAAAACCCATACCCCTTTCATTCTTAGGCAAACACAATTTTTTCCAAGATACCCATGATATCGTTTTCTTCTCATCATTTCTCCATAAGCAGAATTCTGATAGAACTGAGTTAATCTCATCACATGTTGTGTTCGGAAGTAAAAATCAAATCATTGAAAAGAAGGGTTTAGCTTGAAGTATAGACTTAATGAAAACCTCTTTACCCACAGAAGATAAGAACTGATTATACCAAGGATTGATCTGGGATTTTACTTTATTCACCACAAACTGAAAATCATTATCACGTTGCTTCTGCTTAATTTCTCAGGGAGGCTTAAGTACATTCCACTACCCCTAGGTTATCTATTTGAAGGATATTCTAAATCTGGCCTCTAGTTTGGTTAAGTATCCTCTTGCCAAAAGTAATAGCAGACTTGGTTAAGTTCACTTTCTGTCCTGTTACACCTTCATATCCATTTAGTATATCCGCCATGCATTTAGCATCATCAACTGTTGCCCTACAGAAGAACAAAGAATCATCCGCAACAACTGAGATACATTAGGAAATACCTTGCAATCTTCAACCTTTCTGTAAGAAAACTAGACTTCAAAGGTTGTAGAAAGCATTCCACACAAAAATTACTGAAGAAGCAAATAGCCAAACAACATAAATGAAATCCTCCTTCAAAGAGGCACACACTACCTTTCAAAGTGTTAAACTCATGCTTCATAATAAAGCATGGGCAAATAAACCGAGAATCAAAAAGAGAGCTGGAACCAAACAAAAAGAGATCTGAAACCAGAATGATGTTCACAGAAAAATAACTGAGTTGTTTCTATTATTCTAAAATCAAAAATAAAACCAAACCAGAATTGAACCAAGAACCGAATGGGTATCCAATTTTTTTTTAAAAAACAAGGTATCTAAATATATAAAACACAATATATATGACTAAAATATTAATTATATTTAGTTTGAAAATTACCAATTTTTTTTAAATACTACTTATAAACCGAACTACTGGGAAAATACTTACATGGAAATTTTTATCAAAAATATTTAAAATTATCTAAATTATTTGAAAGAACTGAATTACCCAAGCATTTTTATTCAAAATTTTTAAATTTATCTGAACTACCTGAAAAAACTGAAAATGAACCAAAAGCGAACTAGAACCAAAAGTGTAACGATATTAGCTAGTTCCTAACCTTATTACCTGAACCAAACCGAAAACCAAAATAATATAACATAATTTCATAAATAACCAAACGGTTGCAATATCTTTACAACCGAAAACTAAACACCCATGCCTATCTCATAATATGGTAAGGTGTTACCAATCTTCCATATGTGGCGAAATTTTTAAAAAATGCACGAAAGATTGGGAAAACCACTAAAATATGGAAAATACAAATAAAAGGTAATTATCTAAATTTATTCCAAATAATAAAATAAATAATAAGATATTGGATATACTCCAAATACTTATCTGCATCACAAACTGAAATAGACTATTGAAGCTAGAAGAGTCGCTAGACTCCACAAGATTAGAATACATCGAAAGACAGATATGTCACAAGATCTTGACCGTAAAAACTTGAGTTGGTGATGATTACAGACAAACCACACTAAATATCAAAAAGATATGGGATCACAAGCTCCACAACCACCCAAAATCGAACAGTTCTGAAATAAAATACATTTGCATCAAAACATCTACATGCATCAACAACAAAACATAAAAAGAGAAGAAAAAAATACAATAGTCCGACCAAAGATGGAGCTATGGAAGCCTCTTTGGCTTCTTCCACTGGCTGAATAAAAAAAGGAAAAGATGAAGGTTGATGCCTTATGTCTACTCATGCAGCTTGCTATCATTTATACTTGCACACTAACAAAGTTACAACAACTTGTTGGGGATGAATTATATCTCGCGAACAAGGCCCATCAAGTAAACTGAACTTGGCCGGAATATGGTGGCTTGGAGCAAATAAGGAAATCAGTCAGCTATAAAAGGTGAAGTCAAAGGATGAAAAAACACATTCACAAACACACACACGCAAGTCAGCCAAAGATTAGGATTTTCATAAGTTAACCTCTTGTTCTTCCGAATTGGTAATATTTTACGAAATGTTAGTCTTTTTCCTTGTGGTCACCTTTTAATCATTATATAAACGTCTTTCAAATAAACCATTTTGTCTTCAGTATGTGCCAAATACATATTATAGACAACTTGAATTAACATATTTTTGAATTTGACAAGTAACACCTTGCAATTTGATAACAGGACTTTTCGGGTCCCTATCAAATGCAGTAGTATAAACGATTGTCGAACCAATCCTAGGTGATTTCAATGCACTGAGAATACAAATCCATGCTTAATCTAAGTGCAACCAAAAGTGAGATGAGTTTTAAACTAGGGTAATACTAAAATGCAGTAAAACTGTAAACTTTCTTTGATTATGAGATGGGAGAACTCATGGAAATAGGGATTAGATCTTGGGTGATCAAGTTTTGAACTAAAGGGGATGACTTTCAATCAATCTAGCAATCTTAGGCCTAGACACAATGCTAAACAAGCTCTATCCCTAGATGAATGTTCATTTGCTAAAGCAACTCAAGCATCAAATTCCTTTGGTTGAATATTGCTAAAGCAATCATTAAAAATAAGCCTACTAGCCATCTTAACACCTTTAACAACAAATTCCTTTGGCAAAGTGTGTTAAGAGCTTAGAAGAGTTGACTCAGACATTTCATCAAACACCTTCCGGGTGTGAAATGTCTAGAGATCAACCTTTGAGAGGCCAACTCAAAAGAAGCAATAAGACTACTCTAATAGCAAGGAAATAGATAGATAGAACATAAAACCCTTTAGATCTAGCTTAATCACCCTTGATCTCCCTAACCCATGAATCCTAAGTGGACTACTCACTAATCACCATGATTCTTCTCAAACCCATAAGAGATTCAAGCTTAATCATGAAAAGAAAGAAAATAAGAACTTAAAATAACTCAAGAACACAAGAACAAAATGATGATTTGATTCAAAGGAAATAACTTTATCACCCAAAAGGTTTGTGTTTTCTCAAGAGATAATAAGATAATCCCATCATTTGGGTCTAAAAAGTATTTATATGATCCTTCCAAACCCTAATGGTTGATAATAAAAAGTCTAAAAAGCCCTTAAAAGCATTACAAATCGCATAAGTAAAGACACGCAGCGGAGTCGCAACCCCGCTGGCTAACCCCGCTCCGGCCATTCTGCTTCGTCTCCTGTGGTAAACCCGAGCGGCCTTGGTGACTCCGCTCCATATGGCTGCTCAACCCCGCTCCAGACCTCACACCGGTGTCGTGACTCCGCTCCAAGACCCCGCTCCAGCCACTTCACACCGTTTCTCGTCGTAAACCCGAGCGGTGTTACTTACGCCGCTCCATGTACTCGTTCCGACCTCGCTCTGGATCACAGCGGACCTGCGAACCCGCTCCAAGCACCCCGCTCCAGACGTTAACTTGCACAATCCCCATCTTTCACCTCTTTTGATCCATAACCCATCTCAAACACCTCCAAAAACTCCATAGCATGCTCCAACACCTGATAAGGACTTATGCATGCAAAATGCAACCTAAAGATGCCTAAATCCTATTCTAAATGATCAAAATGTGCAAGATATCAAAGCTAAAAACATGCAAATGCACAAGATATCAACTCCCCCAAACTTGTTCTTTACTTGTCCTCAAGTGAACTTGCAAGAACTCATAGGGAGAGAGGTTTGAAGTTGGGAGCTCATAGCCAAAAGAGAAACTTCCTAACACTCAACTTAACATCCTAAAAAAACATAGCAAGTAGCAAAAGCACACTATCATGTTATACTCTAGCTTCTCTAGGCCTATCAATACTCCTATACCTTTACACAAGTTGCAATGCTTATCCATCAACAAGCTCTTTAGACCAACTCTCACATTCATTTATACAAACACATAAGGTGAATACTTGCAAATGGGCACATGATCCTAATCATTTGGCTTGGTGAACAAAGTGGTCAAATGTGAATGAAAACAATGGCTCAAATAAATCATTTCAAAGTGGCAATCACTCAAGAACAAGGAGCTTGATCATTATGCAAAATTTATCTAAGACCAGGAGCAATTTATGCATACATAGATCCATTCTCATCATTCTACCCTTTCCTAAGTGATATAACAAGCTTCACCCTTATTCATATTCATCCCAATACCCAAAGTAACCCACTTTATCACACTCACCTCATGAACTCTTTAACTTAACCATCTAAGGATCTTTTTATTAACTTTCCACAACTCTTAGCTCTATCTACCTTCCCACCATCTTATTGATTCATCATTTTTTTTTTTTTTTTTATTGGGGGAAGGTTCAAATAGATTAAATCTAGAGATTTCTTATTTTTGATCCTTAGTGGCTTCTTTTCTCAACTTTTTGATCATTTTTCTCATCTTTCTTTTCTCCCAAACCCAAGATAACAAACTTTAGATTAAACAAACCCACTAACCATCCTAGATGCTAACTCAAATGAGGATCCTATGCTAGCAAGAGATGAGAACAAATCTATGTCGCTCCCAATACTCTCAAGATTTTGCACATGACAAGCTATCAAAAAGGAGGCCTCACTCAAGCAAATCAATGTTGGTCTCAAAGAATGGCTAAGGGTTTAGGGGTAGGAGAGTTCCATTTGGGTTAACAAAGGATAATGAATGGAATAAGATAACCCAAATGTGTATGAGATCCATGATCAAGTATGCAAGTGCCCATATGCAAGAGAGATTAAGTTCATTAAGTTCAAGTTCAAATTGGAGTTGGCTTTCAAGAGCAATGTCAATATCAAGCAAGCAACATGTTTCAAGAAGAGTTTTCAAGGCTCGAAGCGTGCAAGGCTTTAAAGAGATGCTTAGGCTACTTGATATGCTTAACTAGGGTGTCACTTTGAGTGCTAAACAAGCCCTTTGCAAGGCATTTTAAATCATTGCTCCCTATGCAGATGGATGCAACCTATATGAATGCTTCTAGACTCAATCTTAAAGGATGCTAATGCAACTACATGCTTATTTTTTTGGTTTTTTTTTTTTAATGCAAATAGATATGTACAATGCATGGGCTCAATGCAATAACAACAAAGCAAACATGATCAAATGCTTGGTACCTCCCCCAAACTTAAATCACACAGTCTCTGTGTTATTAAGCTGAAGGAGATACCCAAAAACAGAGCTAAATGCAAAGAAAAACTGATATATACAAAGAAAGAGTGTAGGAGTACCTCTATGGAGTGTGAGTAGAGGCTGTGGCCTCTTCCTCGGAGTCTTCTCCACCGTCAGTAGAGTTTAGAGATGGAGATTTGTTTCCTGAACTGGAGGGGAGGATGTCTGGGTTCCTGTTCCGTCTCCTGATCTGTCTGGCTGTGAAAGGGAGGCTGAGGGCTAGGGGACCAGGATGAGGCTGAGGAGCTGAAGTGTCTCCAAGGTCGAAGTCTGCTGCACTGCAGCCAGCTATTGCTCCTCTAGTTAGGACTTCAGTCACTTTCTTCATGAACCTAGCAGAAGCTTGTGCTTGCCTCTTCATGGCTTTGCTGAGCTCCTTGCATTTGGTCTTTAGCTTGAAGATTGTTCTGTCCTGATGCTTGTTCCATCGCTCAAGCTTTCCAATGTGCTCGTGAGCGTCACGGAGGGGACCGGGGGCTAAGGCTCCAGCATACGGCTGAAAGTGGTATCGACGAGGACCATAGACTACTTCAGTGGTGTCCTCAGCAATCTCATCTTTGTGCAAGCGTGCATATTGAGCTGCTGACATACTCTGCTTCCTCTTGCTTAAAGCCATGGGGCCTAACTTTCCATGAGGTCCAAGGAAATGCTCTTCTCCAATAGCAAAGCTGACAGCTCCTGGAATTTCTAGACAGGTGATACTCTTGTTGGGGAGGATTAACTCAACAGGATTGCCTTGATTCTTGTACAAGTAGACACATGAACCAAAGTATCTCCCACTGAAGTATTGAGCAACCTTCATATGAGTGGCATCAAGGAAAGTAGGTCCTGCTGCATCACGCTTCAAGTCTATATACGCCAACTGAAGCAATGGTGTAATCATGCCACCAATTCCAATCGTAAGCTCTGAATCAGAAGAAGACCAAGCCCAATCCCTATAATACTCAAGGCGCGTCATGAAGAACCCTACCATTCCAAAGTCTTTGTAGAGCTCATCAACATCAAAGGGGATGTCTTCTGGCGCAAAACGCTTCAGAGCCAGGCAAAGGAGTTTCAAGTCCTCTTCATTCACATTGCCGGGCTCTTTTCTTGGGAAGAAAGCATGTACCAGCATCCTATGAAGGTAGCGAATAGCTGGGTTCCTAATGGCTGAGCTCTTGTCTCCACCAGAGCTGTGGCGTGTACCAGTAATTAAGTTCCACACCTTTGCCGGGATGTTGTCCTCCTTTGCGAGTCCTCTGAGCTTGGGGAGACGAAAGTTTCCTGCATCCTTGAGACCAAGAGCGCTCCCAATGTTCTTGAAGGTTATGTTGTAGGTCTTGCCCTCGACTGTGAATGTAATCTTTCCCCATCCTTGCCTCACATGCACAGATTGATGGTAAGTCACCCTCAATGAAGCCAAGAACTCACTAGCCAGATCTTTGTAGGTGGGATAGGCCAAGGAGTAGAAGTCTGACATGTGCATGTTGCCTAGCATGGCCTTGATGTCATCATCGATACCAATCTCCTCCATCAGCTCAGTGTCACCAAACCGTGTAGGAGACCATGTCACACCTCTCTTCAAGAAGTCTAGAAACACTGCAGGGGTTGGCTTCTTTTCTCTATCTCTGTCGGCATATGGCATCTTCCCGTGATCAGTAGACTTCTTAGCTTTCTTGCGTGGAGCTGGCTCGTCCTCACTGTCATCATCGCTTTCGTCTCTGGTAGAGGATGCTGGCATCTTCCCCTTTTTCTTCTCTAGGTCGCTTGCTTTCTTAGCTGCCAAAGCTTGCTGTCGAGAGGATCCTCCAGTAGGCATGGAAGTTAGAGCTTTTCCTCTCAAGGCAGTCTCTTGTTCTGCAGCTGCTTGCTCTTTTTCTTTCCTCTAGGCCTGGGTTATCCTCACCATTGTACCTTCAAAATTAAACCTTGAAGAAAACTTTAGTATTGGCAAGAGTCAAAAAGATAAAAGCTTGAAGAAATGAGAGCAAGCTTATCAACTTAGCAATCTATTGAACAAAAGAGCTCACACAAGCTTTAGAACATTTAAACTAAGCTTAAACAAACTCCAACTTGACTCAATTATACACAATTTCGAATATCCCCAATTCTCAAGAACCCTAATTTCTCAAACTCAAATCCAACTCAATTCCACCACGAAATCAACAACCCACACACATAAATAAGCTTTACCAAATCTATTTAAGCCTAATCAAGCAAGAAATTAATCAAAATTGAACTTTGAAAAATTAGGGTTCATGAACCCACGAAAATCAAATTTTAAATCAAATACCTTGCTCTAGGCGAAAGGAAATGGCGAAATGAAGCTTAAAAATAGACTACAGGGGCTAAAGCTCGGATTTAGAAAGAAGAATGGAGAGATTTGGTGGGGATTTGAGTGAGTTGAGAGATTTTGGGTGAGGAAGAGTTTGAGAGAGTGTAAGAGTTGTGAGAGAGGAGAGGTGAAAAGAGAGGGGGAGTCGCGAGGGAGAGAGGTAGGGTTTAGGCGAGCTGGGTCGGGTCGGTTCGATTTAAGTAGATTCGAACCGGTTTAATCCGGTTAAAGGGTGAGAGAAAACTTACCTGGGCGTGGAGCGGTGTCGCGACCCCGCGGTGAAACCCCGCTGCGTCGTTTTTGGTCCCGAATCGTCGTAAAGCCGAGCGACCTCTGATACCCCGCTCTATTCACTTGCTCAACCCCGCTCCCATTCGACCGCGACCCCTCGACCCCGCTGTGTCAACCCCGCTGTGCGGCCCCAATCTCGCCTCTCTTTTTTTTTTTTTTTTTTTTTCTTTTTCAACACTCGGAATGTGCTCAGCAAATCACACTGACTCCACTTATCAAAAGGGCTAGAAAAAAAAAGAAAATCCTAAAGGAATATGTACAAGGATAGACATGGGACTTCCTCCCAAGTGAGCTTATTTTAAGTCTCTAGCTTGACTTTGCTTCCTTTAGGACTAGGTTGGGGTGGGATCAGAAAGTGGAACTGAAATCCCATCTTCCTCTGGTGTAGTAGCCATGTATAACTTGACTCTTTGTCCATTGACTGTGAACTCCCCTCCATTCTTATTCCATAGCACAATTGCCCCATATGGTCTCACTTCCTTGATTTTGAAAGGTCCGGACCATCTTGACTTGAGCTTCCCGGAAAATAATTTCATCCTAGAGTTGTAGAGGAGAACCTGATCTCCAACCTTGAACTCTCTCTTCAAAATGCCCTTGTCATGAAAAACTTTGGTCTTTTCTTTGTAGATTCTTGAGCTCTCAAAAGCATCCATTCTTATCTCATCAAGCTCATGTAGCTGAAACATTCTCTTCTCCTTGGCACTTTTGATGTCAAAGTTCAACAGTTTCACAGCCCACATTGCCTTATACTCAAGCTCAACTGGTAGATGGCAAGCTTTTCCATAGACAAGGTTGAAAGGTGTGGTGCCTAAGGGAGTCTTGTATGCTGTCCTATAAGCCCAAAGTGCATCATCAAGCTTGTCTGACCAGTCTTTCCTCTTAGTACCCACAATCTTCTCCAGTATGCTCTTGATTTCCCTGTTGGAAAGCTCCACTTGCCCACTAGTCTGAGGATGATATGGTGTGGCTACCTTATGCTTAACACCCTTCTTCCTTAGGAGGCCTTCAAATAACTTGTTGATGAAATATGATCCTCCATCACTTATAACCACTCTAGGGACTCCAAACCTTGGGAAGATTATGCTTTTGAACATCTTGACTACTACTCTTGAATCATTTGTAGGGCTTGCCACTGCTTCAACCCATTTAGAGACATAGTCAACAGCTACAAGGATGTATTTGTTGCCATAAGAGGAAGGGAAAGGGCCCATGAAGTCTATTCCCCATACATCAAACACTTCCACCTCAAGTATTGGGTTCTGAGGCATTTCACTTCTCCTAGAGATGTTTCCTCTCCTTTGGCAAGAATCACACTTGGAAACAAAGTCTTGAGTGTCCTTGAACATGTGTGGCCACCAAAATCCAGCTTGTAACACCTTAGCAACTGTCTTGAATGTAGCAAAGTGGCCTCCATATGATGATCCATGACAGTGTGTGAGGATCCCATCTATTTCTTCTTCAGCCACTGCCCTTCTATAGAGCTGATCCTTTCAAAGTATGTAGAGAAAGGGCTCATCCCAATAATACCTCTTCAACTCCTTGTAAAACTTCTTCTTGGCATAGCCTTCAAGATTCAGTGGCTCTTTCCCAGTAACAAGGTAGTTTGCAAAATCAGCATACCAAGGTTCTTTCTCATTTGTTGCCTTGACTTCTTCAATCTTCTTACCAGTCTCGCAAACTGCAACCACTGCTCTAATAGCCATAAGCTGTTCTTCTGGAAGTCCTTCATCAATAGGGATACCACACTCTACTCTCATTCTAGACAAGTGATCAGCCACACCATTCTCAACTCCAGGTCTGTCTTTAATCTCAACAAGCTCT